>NW_028148672.1:0-121000 GCF_965153285.1 Podarcis tiliguerta | reverse complement strand
CCCAGGACCCTGAGTGGTACCTTGGAAGGAAGAGGCTGTGGTGGCACAGGTCAAGGGTCCCTCTTTCAATGAGGGATGGAGGGATCCGCCTGCAGACAGCCCCGCTTCCTTGTACTCTCCAAGCATCCCTCTCCTTTTCTCTGACAGGTGGAGGTGCTGCTGGAGGCCTTCTACAAGATCACCCAGGGGCCTACAGTGGAGGGCAGAAGCATAGCTGTCTTCGCTTTCTCCATCTTGTCACACCACCACCTGGAGAAAGTGGTTGAATACCTCCTCCAATTTCCCTTCGGGTATGGAGCCCTCCAGGTTCTACTGGGCTAAGGGACTAAAGACTAGGACTAGCCGCCTGAGAAACAGTTTCTACCCAAATGTGATTTTGGTTTTAAACGCAGTGTAAGGAGTCTCTAGGGGAGTACTGTATATTGTATTTAAAAATGGGGTATCAGAGTTTTTAGGGGGCTAACCAGGTCGGGATAGCTGGGATAGCAGGCTTGCTGGTTTTTGAATGTCTTATGTAGATTTTTCAATTTTGTTGTTCTGCATGGGACAATGACAATAAAGATTATTGTATCATATCGTATCATATTGTTGGCAAGCTGCAGAGCTTGCTCAAAAAGCCCTTGCTACCATTTCCTTTCTCTGGAGCATGGCAGCAAGCAGAAGACTTGAATCTGACCATTACTCTTGTTTTTGCATTCACAGAGACTGCCAGAGAGTATGGAAGGAGGTTTTGGCATCGGCTGACCAAGAACAACAGATCCATCTCACGGCCGAGCAGCTTTACCAAAGCCCCTTGGCGGAATCTGCCACCCAAGTGGTAAGGACCAATCACCTGCTTTCTGGCTTCCTTCCTCCCAGGGTAATATTGAGGGGTTTCTGTATTCTGCAGAAAAGCAAGGAAAGTGACTTGCACCTCTCTCTCTTCCAGTAACCAGCCTATTGCAACAGCCTGCCATCCTCAGGATGGAGGACTACGTTTGGAAAATAAGATCTAAAAAATCTGACGTCAAAGTAAGAGATCCCCCCTCCTGGTTGCAGGAGAGGAGGGGGGCAAAGTTAAATGTTATATTTGCCTGCAGATAAAGAAGATAGAGCATAAACCACCGCTCAAAAACCTGGGAACGGGCTGCCAGGGGGAATAGCTGCCGTGTAGCGAAAAGCGCTGTTGACAGCTAGCTCCGCAAGAAGAGACACTGTATTTCTGGACTGGATACAAAGTAACTGGGACTAAGGGAAAACTGATACTGTTTTTACTATAGAAGAAAGGGGGGCACAAGGGAAAGAAAAGGACATTTTAACCAAGGTAACAAAAGGATTGATACTGTGTCCCCCTAGTGGAGGCTGGTAACTGTTATTACCGAATTGAGGCAGAGGAATTTTCCACTGTTTTTCTACTGTTTGAATAACTTCAGCTGTGGGACTGACCTTGACTTTATCTAGTGTTGTGTTATGGCAGATGGGAAAGAAAAGTTGGACTTGCCTCAGGAAAAAACAACAAGGTCTGGTAAATCTTTTGAAAAAAGAAGAGCATCAGCATCTGGCCCATCAGGGGGAGCTCCACCACAAACTAAGGCAAAAGGTATGTCAACTGAAGAAGTTTTAGCAGCGGGTTTAGTTAGAATTCAAGAATCTTTGGACAATGTCCAGGAATCTTTGAAAAATTTGACTTTGGAAGTAGCTGAAACAAATAAAAAAGTGGTGGATGCATCAAGTAAAATTGACCAAAACACTGCAAGCATCAATACTCTGGGTCAAAAGGTTACCACTAATACCGAAATGATACAGAAAGTATTACAGGAATCTGCCATAACCCGAAAGACAGCTGAGGAAGAGATCGCTGAGGCCACAAGACAAGAAATACCACCAATATATAGACAATTGGTAGACCACAGGCTAACGTTTTCCATGATCGAATTGAAGGAGAAACAAACCAATTTGAGAATCAGGGCTGTGCCTGAGCTTGAGCAAGATAAGTTAAGTGACTTTCTTATGAAGGAATTTGCAGACTTTTGGAATTTGGACCCGGAGAAAGAAGAATTTAAGATTGTGAGCGCATTTAGGCTAGGAAGAGGAGGGAGGAAGAACAAAGTGAGAGATTGTCTGATTACCTTTAGAACAAAAGAAGAGAGAGACAGAATCTTAGGTCTGCATTTCGAGAAGGCCCTGAAAATACATCAATCAAGAGTGGAAATTTTTAAGGACATCCCAAAATATCTTTTGGAACTTAGAGCCAACTACGGAGACCTGGTCGCCCTGCTGAAAAGCAATAACATTATTTTTAGGTGGGAATTTCCTCAAGGCCTATCTTTCAGCCTCAAAGGAAAAAAGATAAAAATAAGATCAGTGGATGACAAAGACAGATTTTTAAAGGACTACGGTGAAGACTTACAGAAAGGGTCTGGAAAAGAGCAACGAGTCCCAGGAAGAGGAATAATAGAAAGGGCAAAAATCCTTCTTGGTGTAGACAACTTGGAAAAGGTGGCACCACCGACAGAGGAGGAAGAAGCATTAGGAGCAGTGGGAGGAGTAGCACAGTAACTACAATATGTCTTTGCAACTGTTAAGTTGGAATTGTAACGGTCTAAATTCCCCTCGAAAGAGGAAACAGTTTTTTCATTTGTTAAAAAAGGAACAATTAGACTTGATTTGTTTACAGGAAACTCATGTTACAAGGCTACATAGAAAATTATTGATTAATAAAAGACTGGGTCAGGAGTTCATTTCATCAGACAGAGTTAAAAAAAGAGGAGTGGTAATTTATGCAAAGGAGAGCCTATCACCGAAATTTATTTTTAAAGATGACCAAGGAAGATTTGTGGCAATTGAAATCCAAATACATGGAGAGAAGTTTTTGATAGTAGGTGTATATGCACCAAATGAGGGGAAATCTGAATTTTTTAAGAAGTTGCATAACATTTTGATAGACTATCTGGACTATAATGTGATTTTGATGGGAGATATGAATGGAGTGGTTTCTACAAATATGGATAAAGCACAGAGACAGGTAGTTACTAAAGATGGTAGACTACCGAAAACTTTTTTCGAACTGACAGACAATCTGGACCTAGTCGACATTTGGAGAATAAAGAATCCCTTGGGAAGAGAGGGAACCTTCTTTTCTGAAGCCAAAATGACATGGACAAGAATTGACCAAATATGGATTACTAGAGGTATGGCACCAAAGACTAAAAAAGTGGAAATCTGCCCCAAAACTTGCTCCGACCATAACGCTGTGAAAATGGAAATGAACTTAATACCAATTGGTTCCTTCAGATGGAGGATGAATGACAACCTATTCAGAGATGAAGAAATAACAAAGAAGGCCCAACAAACCTTGAGAGATTACTTTGAGATAAATATGAATACTTCAGTTGAAAAAAGAGTAATCTGGGACGCAAGCAAAGCCGTCATGAGAGGATTTTTGATACAACAGAATGCACTAAAAAGGAGAACCCAAAATGAAAAGAAAGAAAGAATTTTGGAAAAAATAAAGGAAAGTGAGAAGAAATTGAGAGCTAAACCAAAGTCGCAAGAAATCTTGAAAGAAATAAAGTTATATCAAGTACAATATATGCAAATAATAAACCAAGAGATTGAATGGAACATAAGACAAATGAGACAAAAGACATTCGAGTCGGCTAATAAATGTGGGAAATTGCTAGCCTGGCAAATGAGAAAAAGACAAAAACTAAATACCATTACCAATCTGGAAGTGGATGGAAAGATTATACAAAATCCAGCTGAGATTAGAAAATGTTTTCAGAAGTATTTCAAACAACTATATACACAACAGCCCCAGAAAGAGATGGATATAGATCAATTTGTGAAAACAAATGGACTACAAAGAATCTCTCAAGAAAATAGACTGAAGTTGAGTTACAAAATAACTGAACAAGAGATGGAAAGTGCCATTCAGAATATGCAATTAGGGAAATCTCCAGGACCAGATGGACTGACTTCCAGATACTACAAATCTTTGAAAGAATGGTTGATACAACCCTTGAAGGAAGTCTGTAATGAGATACTGGAAGGGAAAAGGGCACCAGAGACGTGGAAAGAAGCATATATAACACTTATACCAAAAACAGAGACTGAAAAGACACAGCTTAAGAACTACCACCCAATATCATTGCTAAATGTGGATTACAAAATTTTTGCTGATATTTTGGCTAAAAGACTAAAAACAGTTTTAGTGGAAGAGATTCATAAAGATCAGGCAGGCTTTCTCCCGGGCAGACATTTATCTGACAATATGAGAAATGTAATTGACATTTTGGAATTATTACAAGAGAATATTAATACTAAGATAGTTTTAATTTTTGTGGACGCGGAGAAAGCCTTTGACAATATTTCTTGGAGTTTCATGAAGAAGAATCTCCATGGGATGGGGGTAGGTCAACAGTTTGAAAATGGTATAGGTGCAATATATTCTGAACAAAAGGCTAAACTAATTGTTAATAACGTAGTGACGGAGGAATTTAGGATAGAGAAAGGAACACGTCAAGGTTGCCCAATCTCTCCACTGCTTTTTATATCGGTCCTGGAGGTCCTCTTGAACATGATTAGAAGAGACCAATTGGTCAAGGGGATACAGGTCGGAGCGAAACAATATAAATTAAGAGCATTTGCAGATGACCTAGTTTTGACATTGCAGGAGCCAGAATCTAGTACTAAAAGAGTTTTAGAACTGATTGAAGAATTTGGTCAAGTGGCAAGATTCAAATTGAACAAGCTAAAAACAAAGGTATTGGAGAAAAATTTAACAGAAAATGAGAGAGAAAGGTTTCAGAATGGGACAGGATTGACAGTAGTTAAAAAAGTAAAGTACATCTAAGAATGGGAACTTATTTAAAGATAACTATGAAAAATGTTGGACGGAGGTGAAGAGAGATCTTGAAATCTGGTCAAATTTGAAGCTTTCATTGTTAGGTCGTATTGCTGTGATAAAAATGAATGTATTGCCTAGAATGTTATTTTTGTTTCAAACATTGCAAATTATTGACAAAATGGACTGTTTCAAGAAGTGGCAGAAAGATATTTCTAGATTTGTCTGGCAGGGCAAAAAGCCAAGAATAAAATTTAAAATATTAACTGACGCAAAGGAAAGAGGAGGCTTTGCCCTGCCAGACTCGAAACTTTATTATGAATCAGCAGCTTTCTGCTGGTTGAAAGAATGGCTACTTCTGGAAAACACAGACATTCTGGATTTAGAAGGATTTAACAATGTTTTTGGTTGGCATGCATATTTATGGTATGAAAAGGTTAAAGTGCACAGAATGTTTAAAAACCATTTTGTTAGGAAAGCACTGTTTAATGTCTGGATAAGGTATAAAGACCTACTTGAAAATAAAACCCCAAGGTGGTTGTCACCAATGGAAGCGAAGGCTTTGAAAAAGCTCAATATGGAGGCCAAATGGCCGAAATATTGGGAAATTTTAGAACAAGAAGGAGACAAATTGAAATTGCAGAGCTTTGAGAAGTTAAAAAATAAAGTGCGAGATTGGCTTCATTATTATCAGATAATGGAGGCATATAAATTAGATAAGAAAGTTGGCTTCCAGGTGGAAAAATCAAAATTGGAAACAGAATTGTTAGAACCCCAAACTAAGATTTTGTCAGGAATGTATAACTTGCTGTTGAAATGGAATACGCAGGATGAAACAGTAAAATCTGCTATGATTAAATGGGCACAAGATGTTGGACATAATATAATGATGGCTGACTGGGAACAGTTATGGACCACCAGTATGAAATTCACGGCATGTAATGGCTTAAGAGAGAATATTATGAAAATGATATACAGTTGGTACATGACACCAGTCAAGCTAGCTAAAATATATCATTTGCCCTAAAATAAATGTTGGAAATGTAAGGAAACTGAAGGTACATTCTTTCACCTTTGGTGGACGTGTCCAAGGATTAAGGCTTTCTGGGAGATGATTTATAATGAAATGAAAAAGGTATTTAAATATACCTTCCAGAAGAAACCAGAGGCCTTTCTCCTGAGCATGGTTGGCCAATTGGTGCCAAAGAAAGACAGAACTTTTTTTATGTATGCAACAACAGCAGCAAGAATACTCATCGCAAAGTATTGGAAGACACAAGAACTACCCACCTTGGAAGAATGGCAGATGAAGGTGATGGACTATATGGAACTAGCAGAAATGACTGGCAGAATCCGAGAACAGGGAGAAGAGCAGGTGGAAGAAGATTGGAAGAAATTTAAAGACTACTTACAGAAACAATGTAAAATTAATGAATGATGGAATGATGCTGGATTGAAGTTAAGGGGTTTATAGTAACAAGGTTTGCGGTATTATGGAAAAATGCAATGTTAAAGAGAGGGAAAGGTAAAGTTAAAATATCAAGATAAAAATTGAGATAAAAATAAAGAGGGAAAGGATTTGCTGAACAAACAATTGCATTGGAATACAAAGCAGGGAGGTGTGGGGAAGTCTAAGAAACAAGCTAAAGCAAGAATTGTTTTGAAAGATGAAGTTGTTTTTAATTGTTGTTATTATTTGTGTTTGTTTCTATTTGTTATTTTTTTATATATATTTTTTCTGTTTGCAAGATATTGTGA
Organism: Podarcis tiliguerta; assembly: GCF_965153285.1. Taxonomy (NCBI): domain Eukaryota; kingdom Metazoa; phylum Chordata; class Lepidosauria; order Squamata; family Lacertidae; genus Podarcis; species Podarcis tiliguerta. Next base: position 114,417 of record NW_028148672.1, on the reverse strand, counting down.
AAACCTTAATAAATATTTTTTTTTTTTTTAAAGAAATCAGACATCGAGAACTTAACCGGCGGAAAAATATTTTTTTGAAAAAATCCCTAAGCCCCGGGGTCACAATTTCAGAAAAAATCTGGCTTTCGGGAATTCACTCAAAAATGGTGCCCAACGGTTGCAAATGCTCCCCTGAAAGGTTTGGCGGTCGAAACATAAGGCTTTTTATCACAGGACAAGAAATCAGCCCTCGACAACTTAACTGGCTGAAGATTTTTTTAAAAAAATTCCTAGGCCCTGGGGTCACAATTTAAGAAAAAAATCTGACTTTCGGCCATTCACTCAAAAATGGTGCCCAACAGTTGCAAATGCTCCCCTGAAAGGTTTGGTGGTCGAAACAGAAGGCTTTTTATCACAGGACAAGAAATCAGACCTTGAGAATTACCCGGCGGAAAAATATTTTTTTGAAAAAATCTCTAAGCCCCAGGGTCACAATTTCAGAAAAAATCTGACTTTCGGCAATTCACTCAAAAATGGTCTCCAACGGTTACATATGCTCCCTTGGAAGGTTTGGTAGTCGAAACAGAAGGCTTTTCATCACAGGACAAGAAATCAGCCCTCGAGCATTAACCGGCGGAAAAATATTTTTTTGAAAAAATCCCTAAGCCCCGGTGTCACAATTTCAGAAAAAAATCGGACTTTCGGGAATTCACTCAAAAATGGTTCCCAACGGTTGCAAATGCTCCCCTGAAAGGTTTGGCGGTCGAAAAAGAAGGCTTTTTATCACAGGACAAGAAATCTGCCCTCGACAACTTAACCGGCGGAAGATTATTTTGAAAAAAAACCTAGGCCCCGGGGTCACAATTTAAGAAAAAAATCTGACTTTCGGCAATTCACTCAAAAATGGTGCCCAACGGATGCAAATGCTCCCCTGAAAGGTTTGGCCGTCGAAACAGAAGGCTTTTTATCACAGGACAAGGAATCAGACCTCGAGAACTTAGCCGGCAGAAAAATATTTTTTTGAAAAGATCCCAAAGCCCCGGGGTCACAATTTCAGAAAAAAATCTGACTCTTGGGAATTCACTGAAAAATGGTCCCCAACGGTTGCAAATGCTCCCCTGAAAGGTTTGGCGGTCGAAACAGAAGGCATTTTATCACAGGAAAAGAAATCAGCCCTCGAGAACTTAACCAGCAGAATTTTTTTTTTTTGAAAAAACTCTAAGCCCCGGAGTCATAATTAAAAAAAAAACTGACTTTCAGCAATTCACTCAAAAATGGTGCCCAGCGGTTGCAAATGCTCCCCTGAAAGGTTTGGATGTCGAAACAGAAGGCTTTTTATCACAGGACAATAAATCAGCCCTCGACAACTTAACCGGCAGACAATTTTTTGAGGAAAAAATCCCTAAGCCCCCGGGTCACAATTTCAGAAAAAAATCTGACTTTCGGCAATTCACTCAAAAATGGTCCCCAATGGTTGCAAATGCTCCCCTGAAAGGTTTGGCGGTCGAAACAGAAGGCTTTTTATCACAGGACAAGAAATCAGAGCTCGTGAACTTAACCGGCAGAAAAATATTTTTTTGAAAAAATCCCAAAGCCCCGGGCTCACAATTTCAGAAAAAATCTGACTTTTGGGAAAGTGGTCCCCAACGGTTGCAAATGCTCCCCTGAAAGGTTTGGCGGTCGAAACAGAAGGCTTTTTATCACAGGACAAGAAATCAGCCCTCGACAACTTAACCGGCGGAAGAAGTTTTTTTTGAAAAAATCCTTAAGCCCCGGGGTCACAATTTCAGAAAAAATCTGACTTTCGGCAATTCACTCAAAAATGGTCCCCAACGGTTGCAAATGCTCCCCTGAAAGGTTCGGCGGTCGAAACAGAAGGATTTTAGCAAAGGACAAGAAATCGGACCTCGAGAACTTAGCCGGCAGAATTTATTTTTTTTAAAAAAAATCCCTAGGCCCGGGGTCACAATTTCAGAAAAATCTGAATTTCGGGAATTCACTCAAAAATGGTCCCCAATGGTTGCAAATGCTCCCCTGAAAGGTTTGGCGGTCGAAACAGAAGGCTTCTTATCACAGGACAAGAAATCAGCCCTCGACAACTTAACCAGCGGAATTTTTTTTTTTTGAAAAATCTCTAAGCCCCGGGGTCACAATTTCAGAAAAAAACTAACTTTCGGCAATTCACTAAAAAATGGTGCCCAGCGGTTGCAAATGCTCCCATGAAAGGTTTGGCCGTCGAAACAGAAGGCTTTTTATCACAGGACAAGAAATCAGCCCTCGACAACTTAACCGGTGGAAGAAGTTTTTTTTAAAAAAATCGCTAAGCCCCGGGGTCACAATTTCAGAAAAAATCTGACTTTCGGGAATTCACTCAAAAATGGTGCCCAGCGGTTGCAAATGCTCCCCTGAAAGGTTTGGCGGTCGAAACAGAAGGCTTTTTATCACAGGACAAGAAATCAGCCCTTGACAACTTAACCGGTAGAATTTTTTTTTTAAAAAAAATCCCTAAGCCCCGGGGTCACAATTTCAGAAAAAATCTGACTTTCGGCAATTCATTCAAAAATGGTCCCCAACGGTTGCAAATGCTCCCCTGAAAGGTTTGGCGGTCGAAACAGAAGGCTTTTTATCACAGGACAAGAAATCAGCCCTCGACAACTTAACCGGCAGAATTTTTTTTTTTAAAAAAATCCCAAAGCCCCGAGGTCACAATTAAAGAAAAATTCTGACTTTCGTCAATTCACTCAAAAATGGTGCCCAACGGTTGCAAATGCTCCCCTGAAAGGTTTGGCTGTTGAAACAGAAGGCTTTTTATCAAAGGACAAGAAGTTAGACCTTGAGAACTTAGCCGGCAGAAAAATAATTTTTTTGAAAAAATCCCTAAGCCCCGGGGTCACAATTTCAGAACAAAATCTGACTTTTGGGAAGTCACTCAAAAATGGTGCCCAACGGTTGCAAATGCTCCCCTGAAAGGTTTGGCGGTCGAAACAGAAGGCTTTTTATAACAGGACAAGAAATCAGACCTCGAGAACTTAGCCGGCAGAAAAATATTTTTTTGGGAAAAAATCCCTAAGCCCCGGGGTCACAATTTCAGAAAAAAATCTGACTTTCGGCAATTCACACAAAAATGGTCCCCAACGGTTGCAAATGCTCCCCTGAAATGTTTGGCGGTCGAAACAGAAGGCTTCTTATCACAGGACAAGAAATCAGCCCTCGACAACTTAACCAGCGGAATTTTTTTTTTTGAAAAATCTCTAAGCCCCGGGGTCACAATTTCAGAAAAAAACTAACTTTCGGCAATTCACTAAAAAATGGTGCCCAGCGGTTGCAAATGCTCCCATGAAAGGTTTGGCCGTCGAAACAGAAGGCTTTTTATCACAGGAGAAGAAATCAGCCCTCGACAACTTAACCGGTGGAAGAAGTTTTTTTTTAAAAAATCGCTAAGCCCCGGGGTCACAATTTCAGAAAAAATCTGACTTTCGGGAATTCACTCAAAAATGGTGCCCAGCGGTTGCAAATGCTCCCCTGAAAGGTTTGGCGGTCAAAACAGAAGGCTTTTTATCACAGGACAAGAAATCAGCCCTTGACAACTTAACCGGTAGAATTTTTTTTTTTTAAAAAATCCCTAAGCCCCGGGGTCACAATTTCAGAAAAAATCTGACTTTCGGCAATTCATTCAAAAATGGTCCCCAACGGTTGCAAATGCTCCCCTGAAAGGTTTGGCGGTCGAAACAGAAGGCTTTTTATCACAGGACAAGAAATCAGCCCTCGACAACTTAACCGGCAGAATTTTTTTTTTTGAAAAAATCCCAAAGCCCCGAGGTCACAATTAAAGAAAAATTCTGACTTTCGTCAATTCACTCAAAAATGGTCCCCAACGGTTGCAAATGCTCCCCTGAAATGTATTGCGGTCGAAAGAGAAGGCTTTTTATCACAGGGCAAGAATTCAGTCTTTGACAACTTAACCGGTAGAAATTTTTTTTTTTAATAAAAATCCCTAAGCCCCGGCGGTCACAATTTCAGAAAAAAATCTGACTCTCGGGAATTCACTCAAAAATGGTGCCCAACGGATGCAAATGCTCCCCTGAAATGTTTGGCGGTCGAAACAGAAGGGTTTTTATCACAGGACGATAAATCAGCCCTCGACAACGTAACCGGTAGAAATTTTTTTTTTAAAAAAATCCCTAAGCCCCGGGGTCACAATTTCAGAAAAAATATGACTTTCGGCAATTCACTCAAAAATGGTCCCCAACGGTTGCAAATGCTCCCCTGAAAGGTTTGGCGGTCGAAACAGAAGGCTTTTTATCACAGGACAAGAAATCAGCCCTTGACAACTTAACCGGTAGAATTTTTTTTTTTTTAAAAAAATCTCTAAGCCCCCGGGTCACAATTTCAGAAAAAATCTGACTTTCGGCAATTCACTCAAAAAAGGACCCCAACGGTTGCAAATGCTCCCCTGAAAGGTTTGGCTGTTGAAACAGAAGGCTTTTTATCAAAGGACAAGAAGTTAGACCTTGAGAACTTAGCCGGCAGAAAAATAATTTTTTTGAAAAAATCCCTAAGCCCCGGGGTCACAATTTCAGAACAAAATCTGACTTTTGGGAAGTCACTCAAAAATGGTGCCCAACGGTTGCAAATGCTCCCCTGAAAGGTTTGGCGGTCGAAACAGAAGGCTTTTTATAACAGGACAAGAAATCAGACCTCAAGAACTTAGCCGGCAGAAAAATATTTTTTTGGGAAAAAATCCCTAAGCGCCGGGGTCACAATTTCAGAAAAAAATCTGACTTTCGGGAATTCACTCAAAAATGGTGCCCAACGGTTGCAAATGCTCCCCTGAAATGTTTGGCGGTCGAAACAGAAGGGTTTTTATCACAGGACAATAAATCAGCCCTCGACAACGTAACCGGTAGAATTTTTTTTTTTAAAAAAATCCCTAAGCCCCGGGGTCACAATTTCAGAAAAAATATGACTTTCGGCAATTCACTCAAAAATGGTCCCCAACGGTTGCAAATGCTCCCCTGAAAGGTTTGGCGGTCGAAACAGAAGGCTTTTTATCACAGGGCAAGAAATCAGACCTCGAGAACTTAACCGGCAGAAAAATATTTTTTTGGGAAAAAATCCCTAAGCGCCGGGGTCACAATTTCAGAAAAAAATCTGACTTTCGGGAATTCACTCAAAAATGGTGCCCAACGATTGCAAATGCTCCCCTGAAAGGTTTGGCGGTCGAAACAGAAGGCTTTTTATCACAGGACAAGAAATCAGAACTCGAGAACTTAACCGGCAGAAATTTATTTTGGGAAAAAATCCCTAAGCCCCGGGGTCACAATTTCAGAAAAAATCTGACTTTCGGCAATTCACTAAAAAATGGTCCCCAACGGTTGCAAATGCTCCCCTGAAAGGTTTGGCCGTCGAAACAGAAGGCTTTTTATCACAGGACAAGAAGTCAGACCTCGAGAATTAACCGGCGGAAAAATATTTTTTTTGAAAAAATCCTTAAGCCCTGGGGAAACAATTTCAGAAAAAAATCTGACCTTCGGGAATTCACTTAAAAACCGTGCCCAACGGTTGCAAATGCTCCCCTGAAAGGTTTGGCGGTCGCAACAGAAGGCTTTTTATCACAGGACAAGAAATCAGCCCTCGACAACTTAACCGGTGGAAGTTTTTTTAAGAAAATTCCCAGGCCCCGGCATCACAATTTAAGAAAAAAATCTGACTTTCGGCCATTCACTCAAAATTGGTGCCCAACGGTTGCAAATGCTCCCCTGAAAGGTTTGGTGGTTGAAAAAGAAGGCTTTTTATCACAGGACTAGAAATCAGACCTTGAGAATTACCCAGCGGAAAATATTTTTTTTGAAAAAATCTCTAAGGCCCGGGGTCACAATTTAAGAAAAAAATCTGACTTTCGGGAATTCACTCAAAAATGGTCTCCAACGGTTGCAAATGCTCCCCTGAAAGGTTTGGTGGTTGAAACAGAAGGCTTTTTATCACAGGACAAGAAATCAGAACTCAAGAACTTAACCGGCAGAAATTTTTTTTGGGAAAAAATCCCTAAGCCCCGGGGTCACAATTTCAGAAAAAATCTGACTTTTGGGAATTCACTCAAAAATGGTGCCCAACGGTTGCAAATGCTCCACTGAAAGGTTTGGCCGTCGAAACAGAAGGCTTTTTATCACAGGACAAGAAGTCAGACCTCGAGAATTAACCGGCGGAAAAATATTTTTTTGAAAAAATCCTTAAGCCATGGGGTAACAATTTCAGAAAAAAATCTGACCTTCGGGAATTCACTTAAAAACGGTGCCCAACGGTTGCAAATGCTCCCCTGACAGGTTTGGCGGTCGCAACAGAAGGCTGTTTATCACAGGGCAAGAAATCAGACCTCGAGAACTTAGCCGGCAGAAAAATATTTTTTTGAAACAATCCCTACGCCCCGGGGTCACAATTTCAGAAAAAAATTGACTTTCGGGAATTCACTCAAAAATGGTGCCCAACGGTTGAAAATGCTCCCCTGAAAGGTTTGGCGGTCGAAACAGAAGGCTTTTTATCATAGGGCAAGAAATCAGAGCTCGAGAACTTAACCGGCAGAAAAATATTTTTTTGAAAAAATCCCAAAGCCCCGGGGTCACAATTTCAGAAAAAAATCTGACTCTTGGGAATTCACTGAAAAATGGTCCCCAACGGTTGCAAATGCTCCCCTGAAAGGTTTGGCAGTCGAAACAGAAGGCATCTTATCAAAGGAAAAGAAATCAGCCCTCGACAACTTAACCAGCGGAATTTTTTTTTTTTTGAATAAACTCTAAGCCCCGGGGTCACAATTTCAGAAAAAATCTGACTTTTGGGAAAGTGGTCCCCAACGGTTGCAAATGCTCCCCTGAAAGGTTTGGCGGTCGAAACAGAAGGCTTTTTATCACAGGACAAGAAATCAGCCCTCGACAACTTAACCGGCGGAAGAAGTTTTTTTTGAAAAAATCCTTAAGCCCCGGGGTCACAATTTCAGAAAAAATCTGACTTTCGGCAATTCACTCAAAAATGGTCCCCAACGGTTGCAAATGCTCCCCTGAAAGGTTTGGCGGTCGAAACAGAAGGATTTTAGCAAAGGACAAGAAATCGGACCTCGACAACTTAACCGGTGGAAGTTTATTTAAGAAAATTCCCAGGCCCCGGCATCACAATTTCAGAAAAAAATCTGACTTTCGGCCATTCACTCAAAATTGGTGCCCAACGGTTGCAAATGCTCCCCTGAAAGGTTTGGTGGTTGAAACAGAAGGCTTTTTATCACAGGACTAGAAATCAGACCTTGAGAATTACCCAGCGGAAAATATTTTTTTTGAAAAAATCTCTAAGGCCCGGGGTCACAATTTAAGAAAAAAATCTGACTTTCGGGAATTCACTCAAAAATGGTCTCCAACGGTTGCAAATGCTCCCCTGAAAGGTTTGGTGGTTGAAACAGAAGGCTTTTTATCACAGGACAAGAAATCAGAACTCGAGAACTTAACCGGCAGAAATTTTTTTTGGGAAAAAATCCCTAAGCCCCAGGGTCACAATTTCAGAAAAAATCTGACTTTCGGCAATTCACTAAAAAATGGTACCCAACGGTTGCAAATGCTCCCCTGAAAGGTTTGGCCGTCGAAACAGAAGGCTTTTTATCACAGGACAAGAAGTCAGACCTCGAGAATTAACCGGCGGAAAAATATTTTTTTGAAAAAATCCTTAAGCCATGGGGTAACAATTTCAGAAAAAAATCTGACCTTCGGGAATTCACTTAAAAACGGTGCCCAACGGTTGCAAATGCTCCCCTGAAAGGTTTGGCGGTTGAAACAGAAGGCTTTTTATCACAGGGCAAGAATTCAGTCCTCGACAACTTAACCGGTAGAATTTTTTTTTTTTAAAAAAAATCCCTAAGCCCCGGGGTCACAATTTCAGAAAAAATCTGACTTTCGGCAATTCACTCAAAAATGGTCCCCAACGGTTGCAAATGCTCCCCTGAAAGGTTTGGCGGTCGAAACAGAAGGCTTTTTATCACAGGACAAGAAATCAGAGCTCGAGAACTTAACCGGCAGAAAAATATTTTTTTGAAAAAATCCCAAAGCCCCGGGGTCACAATTTCAGAAAAAAATCTGACTCTTGGGAATTCACTGAAAAATGGTCCCCAACGGTTGCAAATGCTCCCCTGAAAGGTTTGGCGGTCGAAACAGAAGGCATCTTATCAAAGGAAAAGAAATCAGCCCTCGACAACTTAACCAGCGGAATTTTTTTTTTTTTGAAAAAACTCTAAGCCCCGGGGTCACAATTTCAGAAAAAATCTGACTTTTGGGAAAGTGGTCCCCAACGGTTGCAAATGCTCCCCTGAAAGGTTTGGCGGTCGAAACAGAAGGCTTTTTATCACAGGACAAGAAATCAGCCTTCGACAACTTAACCAGCGGAATTTTTTTTTTTGAAAAATCTCTAAGCCCCGGTGTCACAATTTCAGAAAAAAACTGACTTTCGGCAATTCACTAAAAAATGGTGCCCAGCTGTTGCAAATGCTCCCCTGAAAGGTTTGGCGGTCGAAACAGAAGGCTTCTTATCACAGGACAAGAAATCAGCCCTCGACAACTTAACCAGCGGAATTTTTTTTTTTGAAAAATCTCTAAGCTCCGGTGTCTCAATTTCAGAAAAAATCTGACTTTCGGCAATTCACTCAAAAATGGTCCCCAACGGTTGCAAATGCTCCCCTTAAAGGTTTGGCGGTCGAAACAGAAGGCTTTTTATCACAGGAGAAGAAATCAGCCCTCGACAACTTAACCGGTAGAATTTTTTTTTAAAAAAAAAATCCCTAAGCCCCGGGGTCACAATTTCAGAAAAAATCTGACTTTCGGCAATTCACTCAAAAATGGTGCCCAACGGTTGCAAATGCTCCCCTGAAAGGTTTGGCTGTTGAAACAGAAGGCTTTTTATCAAAGGACAAGAAGTCAGACCTTGAGAACTTAGACGGCAGAAAAATAATTTTTTTGAAAAAATCCCTAAGCCCCGGGGTCACAATTTCAGAACAAAATCTGACTTTTGGGAAGTCACTCAAAAATGGTGCCCAACGGTTGCAAATGATCCGCTGAAAGGTTTGGCGGTCGAAACAGAAGGCTTTTTATCACAGGACAAGAAATCAGATCTCGAGAACTTAGCCGGCAGAAAAATATTTTTTTGGGAAAAAATCCCTAAGCGGCGGGCTCACAATTTCAGAAAAAAATCTGACTTTCGGCAATTCACTCAAAAATGGTCCCCAACGGTTGCAAATGCTCCCCTGAAATGTATGGCAGTCGAAAGAGAAGGCTTTTAATCACAGGGCAAGAATTCAGTCCTCGACAACTTAACCGGTAGAATTTTTTTTTTAATAAAAATCCCTAAGCCCCGGCGGTCAACAATTTCAGAAAAAAATCTGACTTTCGGGAATTCACTCAAAAATGGTGCCCAACGGTTGCAAGTGCTCCCCTGAAATGTTTGGCGGTCGAAACAGAAGGGTTTTTATCACAGGACGAGAAATCAGCCCTTGACAACTTAACCGGTAGAATTTTTTTTTTAAAAAAAAAAATCTCTAAGCCCCGGGGTCATAATTTCAAAAAAACCTGACTTTCGGCAATTCACTCAAAAATGGTGCCCAGCGGTTGCAAATGCTCCCCTGAAAGGTTTGGCTGTCGAAACATAAGGCTTTTTATCACAGGACAAGAAACCAGCCCTCGACAACTTAACCGGCAGAAAAATATTTTTTTGAAAAAATCCCTAAGCGCCGGGATCACAATTTCAGAAAAAATATGACTTTCGGCAATTCACTCAAAAATGGTCCCCAACGGTTGCAAATGCTCCCCTGAAAGGTTTGGCGGTCGAAACAGAAGGCTTTTTATCACAGGACAAGAAATCAGCCCTTTACAACTTAACCGGTATAATTTTTTTTTTTAAAAAAAATCCCTAAGCCCCGGGGTCACAATTTCAGAAAAAATCTGACTTTCGGCAATTCACTCAAAAATGGTCCCCAACGGTTGCAAATGCTCCCCTGAAAGGTTTGGCAGTCGAAACAGAAGGCTTTTTATCACAGGGCAAGAAATCAGCCCTCGACAACTTAACCGGCAGAAATTTTTTTTTGAAAAAATCCCAAAGCCCCGGGGTCACAATTAAAGAAAAATTCTGACTTTCGTCAATTCACTCAAAAATGGTGCCCAACGGTTGCAAATGCTCCCCTGAAAGGTTTGGCGGTCGAAACAGAAGGCATTTTATCACAGGAGAAGAAATCAGCCCTCGACAACTTAACCAGCGGAATTTTTTTTTTGAAAAAATCCCTAAGTCCCGGGGTCATAATTTCAAAAAAACCTCACTTTCGGCAATTCACTCAAAAATGGTGCCCAGCGGTTGCAAATGCTCCCCTGAAAGGTTTGGCTGTCGAAACAGAAGGCTTTTTATCACAGGACAAGAAATCAGCCCTCGAAAACTTAGCCGGCAGAAAAATATTTTTTTGGGAAAAAATCCCTAAGCGCCGGGGTCACAATTTCAGAAAAAAATCTGACTTTCGGCAATTCACTCAAAAATGGTCCCCAACGGTTGCAAATGCTCCCCTGAAAGGTTTGGCGGTCGAAACAGAAGGCTTTTTATCACAGGACAAGAAATCAGCCCTTTACAACTTAACCGGTATAATTTTTTTTTTTTAAAAAAATCCCTAAGCCCCGGGGTCACAATTTCAGAAAAAATCTGACTTTCGGCAATTCACTCAAAAATGGTCCCCAACGGTTGCAAATGCTCCCCTGAAAGGTTTGGCAGTCGAAACAGAAGGCTTTTTATCACAGGGCAAGAAATCAGCCCTCGACAACTTAACCGGCAGAAATTTTTTTTTTGAAAAAATCCCAAAGCCCCGGGGTCACAATTAAAGAAAAATTCTGACTTTCGTCAATTCACTCAAAAATGGTGCCCAACGGTTGCAAATGCTCCCCTGAAAGGTTTGGTGGTCGAAACAGAAGGCATTTTATCACAGGACAAGAAATCAGCCCTCGACAACTTAACCAGCGGAATTTTTTTTTTTGAAAAAATCCCTAAGTCCCGGGGTCATAATTTCAAAAAAACCTCACTTTCGGCAATTCACTCAAAAATGGTGCCCAGCGGTTGCAAATGCTCCCCTGAAAGGTTTGGCTGTCGAAACAGAAGGCTTTTTATCACAGGACAAGAACTCAGCCCTCGAGAACTTAGCTGGCAGAAAAATAAGTTTTTTTGAAAAAATCCCTAAGCCCCGGGGTCATAATTTCAAAAAAACCTAACTTTCGGCCATTCACTCAAAAATGGTGCCCAACGGTTGCAAATGCTCCCCTGAAAGGGTTGACGGTCGAAACAGAAGGCTTTTTATCACAGGACAAGAAATCAGACCTTGAGAACTTAGCCGGCAGAAAAATATTTTTTTGGGAAAAAATTCCTAAGCGCCGGGGTCACAATTTCAGAAAAAAATCTGACTTTCGGCAATTCACTCAAAAATGGTCCCCAACGGTTGCAAATGCTCCCCTGAAATGTATGGCGGTCGAAAGAGAAGGCTTTTTATCACAGGGCAAGAATTCAGTCCTCGACAACTTAACCGGTAGAATTTTTTTTTTAAATAAAAATCCCTAAGCCCCGGCGGTCACAATTTCAGAAAAAAACTGACTTTCGGGAATTCACTCAAAAATGGTGCCCAACGGTTGCAAATGCTCCCCTGAAATGTTTGGCGGTCGAAACAGAAGGGTTTTTATCACAGGAAGAGAAATCAGCCCTCGACAACGTAACCGGTAGAATTTTTTTTTAAAAAAAAAATCCCTAAGCCCCGGGGTCACAATTTCAGAAAAAATCTGACTTTCGGGAATTCACTCAAAAATGGTGCCCAACGGTTGCAAATGCTCCCCTGAAAGGGCTGGCGCTCGAAATAGAAGGCTTTTTATCACAGGACAAGAAACCAGAGCTCGAGAACTTAACCGGCAGAAAAATATTTTTTTGAAAAAATCCCTAAGCCCCGGGGTCACAATTTCAGAAAAAATATGACTTTCGGCAATTCACTCAAAAATGGTCCCCAACGGTTGCAAATGCTCCCCTGAAAGGTTTGGCGGTCGAAACAGAAGGCTTTTTATCACAGGACAAGAAATCAGCCCTCGACAACTTAACCGGTAGAATTTTTTTTTTTAAAAAAAATCCCTAAGCCCCGGGGTCACAATTTCAGAAAAAATCTGACTTTCGGCAATTCACTCAAAAATGGTCCCCAACGGTTGCAAATGCTCCCCTGAAAGGTTTGGCAGTCGAAACAGAAGGCTTTTTATCACAGGGCAAGAAATCAGCCCTCGACAACTTAACCGGCAGAAATTTTTTTTTTGAAAAAATCCCAAAGCCCCGGGGTCACAATTAAAAAAAAATTCTGACTTTCGTCAATTCACTCAAAAATGGTGCCCAACGGTTGCAAATGCTCCCCTGAAAGGTTTGGCGGTCGAAACAGAAGGCATTTTATCACAGGACAAGAAATCAGCCCTCGACAACTTAACCAGCGGAATTTTTTTTTTTGAAAACATCCCTAAGTCCCGGGGTCATAATTTCAAAAAAACCCGACTTTCGGCAATTCACTCAAAAATGGTGCCCAGCGGTTGCAAATGCTCCCCTGAAAGGTTTGGCTGTCGAAACAGAAGGCTTTTTATCACAGGACAAGAAATCAGCCCTCGACAACTTAACCAGCGGAATTTTTTTTTTTTGAAAAAACTCTAAGCCCCGGGGTCATAATTTCAAAAAAACCTGACTTTCGGCAATTCACTCAAAAATGGTGCCCAACGGTTGCAAATGCTCCCCTGAAAGGTTTGGCGGTCGAAACAGAAGGCTTTTTATCACAGGACAAGAAATCAGACCTCGAGAACTTAGCTGGCAGAAAAATAATTTTTTTCAAAAAATGCCTAAGCCCCGGGGTCACAATTTCAGAAAAAATCTGACTTTCCGGAATTCACTCAAAAATGGTGCCCAACGGTTGCAAATGCTCCCCTGAAAGGTTTGGCCGTCGAAACAGAAGGCTTTTTATCACAGGAGAAGAAATCAGCCCTCGAGAACTTAGCTGGCAGAAAAATAATTTTTTTGAAAAAATGCCTAAGCCCCGGGGTCACAATTTCATAAAAAATCTGACTTTCGGGAATTCACTCAAAAATGGTGCCCAACGGTTGCAAATGCTCCCCTGAAAGGTTTGGCCGTCGAAACAGAAGGCTTTTTATCACAGGACAAGAAATCAGAGCTCGAGAACTTATCCGGCTGAATATTTTTTTTTTTAAAGAATCCCTAAGCCCCGGGGTCACAATTTCATAAAAAATCTGACTTTCGGGAATTCACTCAAAAATGGTGCCCAACGGTTGCAAATGCTGCCCTGAAAGGTTAGGCCGTCGAAACAGAAGGCTTTTTATCTCAGGGCAAGAAATCAGCCCTCGACAACTTAACCGGTAGAAATTCTTTTTTTGAAAAAATCCCCAAGCCCCGGGGTCACAATTTCAGAAAAAATCTGACTTTCGGCAATTCACTCAAAAATGGTGCCCAACGGTTGCAAATGCTCCCCTGAAAGGTTTGGCGGTCGAAACAGAAGGCTTTTTATCACAGGACATGAAATCAGCCCTCGAGAACTTAGCTGGCAGAAAAATAATTTTTTTGAAAAAATGCCTAAGCCCCGGGGTCACAATTTCAGAAAAAATCTGACTTTCGGGAATTCACTCAAAAATGGTCCCCAACAGTTGCAAATGCTCCCCTGAAAGGTTTGGCCGTCGAAACAGAAGGCTTTTTATCACAGGACAAGAAATCAGAGCTCGAGAACTTATCCGGCTGAATATATTTTTTTTTAAAGAATCCCTAAGCCCCGGGGTCACAATTTCAGAAAAAATCTGACTTTCGGGAATTCACTCAAAAATGGTCCCCAACGGTTGCAAATGCTCCCCTGAAAGGTTTGGCGGTCGAAACAGAAGGCTTTTTATCACAGGACAAGAAATCAGAGCTCGAGAACTTATCCGGCTGAATATTTTTTTTTGAAAGAATCCCTAAGCCCCGGGGTCACAATTTCAGAAAAAATCTGACTTTCGGGAATTCACTCAAAAATGGTGCCCAACGGTTGCAAATGCTCCCCTGAAAGGTTTGGCGGTCGAAACAGAAGGCTTTTTATCACAGGACAAGAAATCAGCCCTCGACAACTTAACCGGTAGAATTTTTTTTTTTAAAAAAAATCCCTAAGCCCCGGGGTCACAATTTCAGAAAAAATCTGACTTTCGGCAATTCACTCAAAAATGGTCCCCAACGGTTGCAAATGCTCCCCTGAAAGGTTTGGCAGTCGAAACAGAAGGCTTTTTATCACAGGGCAAGAAATCAGCCCTCGACAACTTAACCGGCAGAAATTTTTTTTTTGAAAAAATCCCAAAGCCCCGGGGTCACAATTAAAAAAAAATTCTGACTTTCGTCAATTCACTCAAAAATGGTGCCCAACGGTTGCAAATGCTCCCCTGAAAGGTTTGGCGGTCGAAACAGAAGGCATTTTATCACAGGACAAGAAATCAGCCCTCGACAACTTAACCAGCGGAATTTTTTTTTTTGAAAACATCCCTAAGTCCCGGGGTCATAATTTCAAAAAAACCCGACTTTCGGCAATTCACTCAAAAATGGTGCCCAGCGGTTGCAAATGCTCCCCTGAAAGGTTTGGCTGTCGAAACAGAAGGCTTTTTATCACAGGACAAGAAATCAGCCCTCGACAACTTAACCAGCGGAATTTTTTTTTTTTGAAAAAACTCTAAGCCCCGGGGTCATAATTTCAAAAAAACCTGACTTTCGGCAATTCACTCAAAAATGGTGCCCAACGGTTGCAAATGCTCCCCTGAAAGGTTTGGCGGTCGAAACAGAAGGCTTTTTATCACAGGACAAGAAATCAGACCTCGAGAACTTAGCTGGCAGAAAAATAATTTTTTTCAAAAAATGCCTAAGCCCCGGGGTCACAATTTCAGAAAAAATCTGACTTTCCGGAATTCACTCAAAAATGGTGCCCAACGGTTGCAAATGCTCCCCTGAAAGGTTTGGCCGTCGAAACAGAAGGCTTTTTATCACAGGACGAGAAATCAGCCCTCGACAACGTAACCGGCAGAATTTTTTTTTTAAAAAAAATCCCTAAGCCCCGGGGTCACAATTTCAGAAAAAATCTGACTTTCGGCAATTCACTCAAAAATGGTGCCCAACGGTTGCAAATGCTCCCCTGAAAGGTTTGGCCGTCGAAACAGAAGGCTTTTTATCACAGGACAAGAAATCAGCCCTCGATAACTTAACCGGCAGGTTTTTTTTTTTTTTTTTTAAATCCCTAAGCCTCGGGGTCACAATTTCAGAAAATATCTGACTTTCGGGAATTCACTAAAAAATGGTGCCCAACGGTTGCAAATGCTCCCCTGCAAGGTTTGGCGGTCGAAACAGAAGGCTTTTTATCACTGGACAAGAAATCAGCCCTCGACAACTTAACCGGCAGAATTTTTTTTTTTGAAAAAATCCCTAAGCCCCGGGGTCTCAATTTCAGAAAAAATCTGACTTTCGGGAATTCACTCAAAAATGGTGCCCAACGGTTGCAAATGCTCCCCTGAAAGGTTTGGCGGTCGAAACAGAAGGCTTTTTATCACAGGACAAGAAATCAGATCTCGAGAACTTAGCCGGCAGAAAAATATTTTTTTGGGAAAAAATCCCTAAGCGGCGGGCTCACAATTTCAGAAAAAAATCTGACTTTCGGGAATTCACTCAAACATGGTCCCCAACGGTTGCAAATGCTCCCCTGAAATGTATGGCAGTCGAAAGAGAAGGCTTTTAATCACAGGGCAAGAATTCAGTCCTCGACAACTTAACCGGTAGAAATTTTTTTTTTAATAAAAATCCCTGAGCCCCGGCGGTCAACAATTTCAGAAAAAAATCTGACTTTCGGGAATTCACTCAAAAATGGTGCCCAACGGTTGCAAATGCTCCCCTGAAATGTTTGGCGGTCGAAACAGAAGGGTTTTTATCACAGGACGAGAAATCAGCCCTCGACAACGTAACCGGTAGAATTTTTTTTTTAAAAAAAATCCCTAAGCCCCGGGGTCACAATTTCAGAAAAAATATGACTTTCGGCAATTCACTCAAAAATGGTCCCCAACGGTTGCAAATGCTCCCCTGAAAGGTTTGGCGGTCGAAACAGAAGGCTTTTTATCACAGGACAAGAAATCAGCCCTTGACAACTTAACCGGTAGAATTTTTTTTTTTTAAAAAAAAAATCTCTAAGCCCCGGGGTCATAATTTCAAAAAAACCTGACTTTCGGCAATTCACTCAAAAATGGTGCCCAGCGGTTGCAAATGCTCCCCTGAAAGGTTTGGCTGTCGAAACAGAAGGCTTTTTATCACAGGACAAGAAATCAGCCCTCGACAACTTAACCAGCGGAATTTTTTTTTTTTGAAAAAACTCTAAGCCCCGGGGTCATAATTTCAAAAAAACCTGACTTTCGGCAATTCACTCAAAAATGGTGCCCAACGGTTGCAAATTCTCCCCTGAAAGGGTTGACGGTAGAAACAGAAGGCTTTTTATCACAGGACAAAAATCAGACCTTGAGAACTTAGCCGGCAGAAAAATATTTTTTTGGGAAAAAATCCCTAAGCGCCGGGGTCACAATTTCAGAAAAAAATCTGAATTTCGGCAATTCACTCAAAAATGGTCCCCAACGGTTGCAAATGCTCCCCTGAAATGTATGGCGGTCGAAAGAGAAAGCTTTTTATCACAGGGCAAGAATTCAGTCCTCGACAACTTAACCGGTAGAATTTTTTTTTTTTAATAAAAATCCCTAAGCCCCGGCGGTCACAATTTCAGAAAAAAATCTGACTTTCGGGAATTCACTCAAAAATGGTGCCCAACGGTTGCAAATGCTCCCCTGAAATGTTTGGCGGTCGAAACAGAAGGCTTTTTATCACAGGACGAGAAATCAGCCCTCGACAACGTAACCGGCAGAATTTTTTTTTTAAAAAAAATCCCTAAGCCCCGGGGTCACAATTTCAGAAAAAATCTGACTTTCGGGAATTCACTCAAAAATGGTGCCCAACGATTGCAAATGCTCCCCTGAAAGGTTTGGCGGTCGAAACAGAAGGCTTTTTATCACAGGACAAGAAATCAGAGCTCGAGAACTTAACCGGCAGAAAAATATTTTTTTGAAAAAATCCCTAAGGCCCGGGGTCACAATTTCATAAAAAATCTTACTTTGGGGAATTCACTCAAAAATGGTGCCGAACGGTTGCAAATGCTCCCCTGAAAGGGCTGGCGCTCGAAACAGAAGGCTTTTTATCACAGGACAAGAAATCAGAGCTCGAGAACTTAACCCGCAGAAAAATATTTTTTTGAAAAAATCCCTATGCCCCGGGGTCACAATTTCAGAAAAAATCTGACTTTCGGGAATTCACTCAAAAATGGTGCCCAACGGTTGCAAATGCTCCCCTGAAAGGTTTGGCCGTCGAAACAGAAGGCTTTTTATCACAGGATAAGAAATCAGCCCTCGACAACTTAACCGGCAGAATTTTTTTTTTTGAAAATATTGCTAAGCCCCGGGGTCACAATTTCAGGAAAAAATCTGACTTTCGGGAATTCACTCAAAAACGGTGGCCAAAGGTTGCAAATGCTCCCCTGAAAGGTTTGGCCGTCGAAACAGAAGGCTTTTTATCACAGGACAAGAAATCAGCCCTCGACAACTTAACCGGTAGAATTTTTTTTTTTAAAAAAAAATCTCTAAGCCCCGGGGTCATAATTTCAAAAAAACCTGACTTTCGGCAATTCACTCAAAAATGGTGCCCAGCGGTTGCAAATGCTCCCCTGAAAGGTTTGGCTGTCGAAACAGAAGGCTTTTTATCACAGGAGAAGAAATCAGCCCTCAACAACTTAACCGGCAGAATTTTTTTTTTTGAAAAAATCCCTAAGCCCCGGGGTCACAATTTGAGAAAAAATCTGACTTTCGGGAATTCACTCAAAAATGGTGCCCAACGATTGCAAATGCTCCCCTGAAAGGTTTGGCGGTCGAAACAGAAGGCTTTTTATCACAGGACAAGAAATCAGAGCTCGAGAACTTAACCGGCAGAAAAATATTTTTTTGAAAAAATCCCTAAGGCCCGGGGTCACAATTTCATAAAAAATCTTACTTTGGGGAATTCACTCAAAAATGGTGCCCAACGGTTGCAAATGCTCCCCTGAAAGGGCTGGCGCTCGAAACAGAAGGCTTTTTATCACAGGACAAGAAATCAGAGCTCGAGAACTTAACCGGCAGAAAAATATTTTTTTGAAAAAATCCCTAAGCCCCGGGGTCACAATTTCAGAAAAAATATGACTTTCGGCAATTCACTCAAAAATGGTCCCCAACGGTTGCAAATGCTCCCCTGAAAGGTTTGGTGGTCGAAACAGAAGGCTTTTTATCACAGGACAAGAAATCAGCCCTCGACAACTTAACCGGTAGAATTTTTTTTTTAAAAAAAAAATCTCTAAGCCCCGGGGTCATAATTTCAAAAAAACCTGACTTTCGGCAATTCACTCAAAAATGGTGCCCAGCGGTTGCAAATGCTCCCCTGAAAGGTTTGGCTGTCGAAACAGAAGGCTTTTTATCACAGGAGAAGAAATCAGCCCTCGACAACTTAACCGGCAGAAAAATATTTTTTTGAAAAAATCCCTAAGCCCCGGGGTCACAATTTCATAAAAAATCTTACTTTGGGGAATTCACTCAAAAATGGTGCCCAACGGTTGCAAATGCTCCCCTGAAGGGTTTGGCAGTCAAAACAGAAGGCTTTTTATCACAGGACAAGAAATCAGCCCTCGACAACTTAACCGGCAGAATTTTTTTTTTTAAAAAAATCCCTAAGCCCCGGGGTCACAATTTCAGAAAAAATCTGACTTTCGGGAATTCACTAAAAAATGGTGCCCAACGGTTGCAAATGCTCCCCTGAAAGGTTTGGCCGTCGAAACAGAAGGCTTTTTATCACAGGACAAGAAATCAGCCCTCGATAACTTAACCGGCAGATTTTTTTTTTAAAAAAAATCCCTAAGCCCCGGGGTCACAATTTCAGAAAAAATCTGACTTTCGGGAATTCACTAAAAAATGGTGCCTAACGGTTGCAAATGCTCCCCTGAAAGGTTTGGCCGTCGAAACAGAAGGCTTTTTATCACAGGACAAGAAATCAGCCCTCGATAACTTAACCGGCAGATTTTTTTTTTTTTAAAAAAATATCCCTAAGCCCCGGGGTCACAATTTCAGAAAAAATCTGACTTTCGGGAATTCACTCAAAAATGGTGCCCAACGGTTGCCAATGCTCCCCTGAAAGGTTTGGCCGTCGAAACAGAAGGCTTTTTATCACAGGACAAGAAATCAGCCCTCGATAACTTAAACGGCAGAATTTTTTTTTTTGAAAAAATCCCTAAGCCCCGGGGTCTCAATTTCAGAAAAAATCTGACTTTCGGGAATTCACTCAAAAATGGTGCCCAACGGTTGCAAATGCTCCCCTGAAAGGTTTGGCCGTCGAAACAGAAGGCTTTTTATCACAGGACAAGAAATCAGCCCTTGACAACTTAACCGGCAGAAATTTTTTTTTTGAAAAAATCCCTAAGCCCCGGGGTCACAATTTCATAAAAAATCTGACTTTCGGGAATTCACTCAAAAATGGTGCCCAACGGTTGCAAATGCTCCCCTGAAAGGTTTGGCCATCGAAACAGAAGGCTTTTTATCATAGGACAAGAAATCAGCCCTCGACAACTTAACCGGCAGAATTTTTTTTTTTGAAAAAATCCCTAAGCCCCGGGGTCACAATTTCATAAAAAATCTGACTTTCGGGAATTCACTCAAAAATGGTGCCCAACGGTTGCCAATGCTCCCCTGAAAGGTTTGGCGGTCGAAACAGAAGGCTTTTTATCACAGGACAAGAAATCAGCCCTCGATAACTTAAACGGCAGAATTTTTTTTTTTGAAAAAATCCCTAAGCCCCGGGGTCACAATTTCAGAAAAAATCTGACTTCACGGGAATTCACTCAAAAATGGTACCCAACGGTTGCAAATGCTCCCCTGAAAGGTTTGGCCGTCGAAACAGAAGGCTTTTTATCACAGGACAAGAAATCAGCCCCCGACAACTTAACCGGCAGAAATTTTTTTTTTGAAAAAATCCCTAAGCCCCGGGGTCACAATTTCAGAAAATATCTGACTTTCGGGAATTCACTCAAAAATGGTGCCGAACGGTTGCAAATGCTCCCCTGAAAGGTTTGGCCATCGAAACAGAAGGCTTTTTATCATAGGACAAGAAATCAGCCCTCGACAACTTAACCGGCAGAAATTTTTTTTTTGAAAAAATCCCTAAGCCCCGGTTTCACAATTTCATAAAAAATCTGACTTTCGGGAATTCACTCAAAAATGGTGCCCAACGGTTGCAAATGCTCCCCTGAAAGGTTTGGCCGTCGAAACAGAAGGCTTTTTATCACAGGACAAGAAATCAGCCCTCGACAACTTAACCGGCAGAAGTTTTTTTTTTGAAAAAATCCCTAAGCCGCGGGGTCACAATTTCAGAAAAAATCTGACTTTCGGGAATTCACTCAAAAATGGTGCCCAACGGTTGCAAATGCTCCCCTGAAAGGTTTGGCCGTCGAAACAGAAGGCTTTTCATCACAGGACAAGAAATCACGCCTCGACAACTTAACCGGCAGAATTTTTTTTTTAAAAAAAATCCCTAAGCCCCGGGGTCACAATTTCATAAAAAATCTGACTTTCGGGAATTCACTCAAAAATGGTGCCCAGCGGTTGCAGATGCTCCCCTGAAAGGTTTGGCGGTCGAAACAGAAGGCTTTTTATCACAGGACAAGAAATCAGAGCTCGAGAACTTAACCGGCAGAAAAATATTTTTTTGAAAAAATCCCTAAGCCCCGGGGTCACAATTTCAGAAAAAATCTGACTTTCGGGAATTCACTCAAAAATGGTGCCCAACGGTTGCAAATGCTCCCCTGAAAGGTTTGGCCATCGAAACAGAAGGCTTTTTATCACAGGACAAGAAATCAGCCCTCGACAACTTAACCGGCAGAAATTTTTTTTTTGAAAAAATCCCTAAGCCCCGGGGTCACAATTTCATAAAAAATCTGACTTTCGGGAATTCACTCAAAAATGGTGCCCAACGGTTGCCAATGCTCCCCTGAAAGGTTTGGCGGTCGAAACAGAAGGCTTTTTATCACAGGACAAGAAATCAGCCCTCGATAACTTAAACGGCAGAATTTTTTTTTTTGAAAAAATCCCTAAGCCCCGGGGTCACAATTTCAGAAAAAATCTGACTTCACGGGAATTCACTCAAAAATGGTACCCAACGGTTGCAAATGCTCCCCTGAAAGGTTTGGCCGTCGAAACAGAAGGCTTTTTATCACAGGACAAGAAATCAGCCCCCGACAACTTAACCGGCAGAAATTTTTTTTTTGAAAAAATCCCTAAGCCCCGGGGTCACAATTTCAGAAAATATCTGACTTTCGGGAATTCACTCAAAAATGGTGCCGAACGGTTGCAAATGCTCCCCTGAAAGGTTTGGCCATCGAAACAGAAGGCTTTTTATCATAGGACAAGAAATCAGCCCTCGACAACTTAACCGGCAGAAATTTTTTTTTTGAAAAAATCCCTAAGCCCCGGTTTCACAATTTCATAAAAAATCTGACTTTCGGGAATTCACTCAAAAATGGTGCCCAACGGTTGCAAATGCTCCCCTGAAAGGTTTGGCCGTCGAAACAGAAGGCTTTTTATCACAGGACAAGAAATCAGCCCTCGACAACTTAACCGGCAGAAGTTTTTTTTTTTAAAAAATCCCTAAGCCGCGGGGTCACAATTTCAGAAAAAATCTGACTTTCGGGAATTCACTCAAAAATGGTGCCCAACGGTTGCAAATGCTCCCCTGAAAGGTTTGGCCGTCGAAACAGAAGGCTTTTCATCACAGGACAAGAAATCAGGCCTCGACAACTTAACCGGCAGAATTTTTTTTTTAAAAAAAATCCCTAAGCCCCGGGGTCACAATTTCATAAAAAATCTGACTTTCGGGAATTCACTCAAAAATGGTGCCCAGCGGTTGCAGATGCTCCCCTGAAAGGTTTGGCGGTCGAAACAGAAGGCTTTTTATCACAGGACAAGAAATCAGAGCTCGAGAACTTAACCGGCAGAAAAATATTTTTTTGAAAAAATCCCTAAGCCCCTGGGTCACAATTTCATAAAAAATCTGACTTTCGGAAATTCACTCAAAAATGGTGCCCAACGGTTGCAAATGCTCCCCTGAAAGGTTTGGCGGTCAAAACAGAAGGCTTTTTATCACAGGACAAGTAATCAGCCCTCGATAACTTAACCGGCAGAAATTTTTTTTTTAAAAAAATACCTAAGCCCCGGGGTCACAATTTCAGAAAAAATCTGACTTTCGGGAATTCACTCAAAAATGGTGCCCAACGGTTGCAAATGCTCCCCTGAAAGGTTTGGCCATCGAAACAGAAGGCTTTTTATCACAGGACAAGAAATCAGCCCTTGACAACTTAACCGGCAGAAATTTTTTTTTTGAAAAAATCCCTAAGCCCCGGGGTCACAATTTCAGAAAAAATCTGACTTTCGGGAATTCACTCAAAAATGGTGCCCAACGGTTGCAGATGCTCCCCTGAAAGGTTTGGCGGTCGAAACAGAAGGCTTTTTATCACAGGACAAGAAATCAGAGCTCGAGAACTTAACCGGCAGAAATTTTTTTTTTGAAAAAATCCCTAAGCCCCGGGGTCACAATTTCAGAAAAAATCTGACTTTCGTGAATTCACTCAAAAATGGTGCCCAACGGTTGCAAATGCTCCCCTGAAAGGTTTGGCGGTCGAAACAGAAGGCTTTTTATCACAGGACAAGAAATCAGCCCTCGACAACTTAACCGGCAGAATTTTTTTTTAAAAAAAAATCCCTAAGCCCCGGGGTCACAATTTCAGAAAAAATCTGACTTTCGGGAATTCATTCAAAAACGGTGCCGAACGGTTGCAAATGCTCCCCTGAAAGGTTTGGCCGTCGAAACAGAAGGCTTTTTATCACAGGACAAGAAATCAGCCCTCAACAACTTAACCGGCAGAAAATTTTTTTTTGAAAAAAATCCCTAAGCCCCGGGGTCACAATTTCAGAAAAAATCTGACTTTCGGGAATTCACTCAAAAACGGTGCCCAACGGTTGCAAATGCTCCCCTGAAAGGTTTGGCCGTCGAAACAGAAGGCTTTTTATCACAGGACAAGAAATCAGCCCTCAACAACTTAACCGGCAGAAATTTTTTTTTTGAAAAAAATCCCTAAGCCCCGGGGTCACAATTTCAGAAAAAATCTGACTTTCGGGAATTCACTCAAAAATGGTGCCCAATGGTTGCAAATGCTCCCCTGAAAGGTTTGGCGGTCGAAACAGAAGGCTTTTTATCACAGGACAAGAAATCAGAGCTCGAGAACTTAACCGGCAGAATTTTTTTTTTTGAAAAAATCCCTAAGCCCCGGGGTCACAATTTCATAAAAAATCTGACTTTCGTTAATTCACTCAAAAATGGTGCCCAGCGGTTGCCAATGCTCCCCTGAAAGGTTTGGCGGTCGAAACAGAAGGCTTTTTATCACAGGACAAGAAATCAGCCCTCGATAACTTAACCGGCAGAAATTTTTTTTTTTTAAAAAATCCCTAAGCCCCGGGGTCACACTTTCAGAAAAAATCTGACTTTCGGGAATTCACTCAAAAATGGTGCCCAACGGTTGCAGATGCTCCCCTGAAAGGTTTGGCGGTCGAAACAGAAGGCTTTTTATCACAGGACAAGAAATCAGAGCTCGAGAACTTAACCGGCAGAAATTTTTTTTTTGAAAAAATCCCTAAGCCCCGGGGTCACAATTTCAGAAAAAATCTGACTTTCGGGAATTCACTCAAAAATGGTGCCCAACGGTTGCAGATGCTCCCCTGAAAGGTTTCGCGGTCGAAACAGAAGGTTTTTTATCACAGGACAAGAAATCAGAGCTCGAGAACTTAACCGGCAGAATTTTTTTTTTTTGAAATATCCCTAAGCCCCGGGGTCACAATTTCAGAAAAAATCTGACTTTCGGGAATTCACTCAAAAATGGTGCCCAACGGTTGCAAATGCTCCCCTGAAAGGTTTGGCGGTCGAAACAGAAGGCTTTTTATCACAGGACAAGAAATCAGCCCTCGACAACTTAACCGGCAGAAATTTTTTTTTTTGAAAAAATCCCTAAGCCCCGGGGTCACAATTTCAGAAAAAATCTGACTTTCGGGAATTCACTCAAAAATGGTGCCCAACGGTTGCAAATGATCCCCTGAAAGGTTTGGCGGTCGAAACAGAAGGCTTTTTATCACAGGGCAAGAAATCAGACCTCGAGAACTTAGCCGGCAGAAAAATATTTTTTTGAAAAAATCCCTAAGCCCCGGGGTCACAATTTCAGAAAAAATCTGACTTTCGGGAATTCACTCAAAAATGGTGCCCAACGGTTGCCAATGCTCCCCTGAAAGGTTTGGCCGTCGAAACAGAAGGCTTTTTATCACAGGACAAGAAATCAGCCCTCGATAACTTAACCGGCAGAAATTTTTTTTTTTGAAAAAATCCCTAAGCCCCGGGGTCACACTTTCAGAAAAAATCTGACTTTCGGGAATTCACTCAAAAATGGTGCCCAACGGTTGCAGATGCTCCCCTGAAAGGTTTGGCGGTCGAAACAGAAGGCTTTTTATCACAGGACAAGAAATCAGAGCTCGAGAACTTAACCGGCAGAAATTTTTTTTTTGAAAAAATCCCTAAGCCCCGGGGTCACAATTTCAGAAAAAATCTGACTTTCGGGAATTCACTCAAAAATGGTGCCCAACGGTTGCAGATGCTCCCCTGAAAGGTTTCGCGGTCGAAACAGAAGGTTTTTTATCACAGGACAAGAAATCAGAGCTCGAGAACTTAACCGGCAGAATTTTTTTTTTTTGAAATATCCCTAAGCCCCGGGGTCACAATTTCAGAAAAAATCTGACTTTCGGGAATTCACTCAAAAATGGTGCCCAACGGTTGCAAATGCTCCCCTGAAAGGTTTGGCGGTCGAAACAGAAGGCTTTTTATCACAGGACAAGAAATCAGCCCTCGACAACTTAACCGGCAGAAATTTTTTTTTTTGAAAAAATCCCTAAGCCCCGGGGTCACAATTTCAGAAAAAATCTGACTTTCGGGAATTCACTCAAAAATGGTGCCCAACGGTTGCAAATGATCCCCTGAAAGGTTTGGCGGTCGAAACAGAAGGCTTTTTATCACAGGGCAAGAAATCAGA
The DNA here is from genome assembly GCF_965153285.1 of Podarcis tiliguerta. NCBI lineage: Eukaryota > Metazoa > Chordata > Lepidosauria > Squamata > Lacertidae > Podarcis > Podarcis tiliguerta. The sequence goes on along the minus strand of NW_028148672.1, from coordinate 89,135 downwards.
CCTCGAGAACTTAGCCGGCAGAAAAATATTTTTTTGAAAAAATCCCTAAGCCCCGGGGTCACAATTTCAGAAAAAATCTGACTTTCGGGAATTCACTCAAAAATGGTGCCCAACGGTTGCCAATGCTCCCCTGAAAGGTTTGGCCGTCGAAACAGAAGGCTTTTTATCACAGGACAAGAAATCAGCCCTCGATAACTTAACCGGCAGAAATTTTTTTTTTTGAAAAAATCCCTAAGCCCCGGGGTCACACTTTCAGAAAAAATCTGACTTTCGGGAATTCACTCAAAAATGGTGCCCAACGGTTGCAGATGCTCCCCTGAAAGGTTTGGCGGTCGAAACAGAAGGCTTTTTATCACAGGACAAGAAATCAGAGCTCGAGAACTTAACCGGCAGAAATTTTTTTTTTGAAAAAATCCCTAAGCCCCGGGGTCACAATTTCAGAAAAAATCTGACTTTCGGGAATTCACTCAAAAATGGTGCCCAACGGTTGCAGATGCTCCCCTGAAAGGTTTCGCGGTCGAAACAGAAGGTTTTTTATCACAGGACAAGAAATCAGAGCTCGAGAACTTAACCGGCAGAATTTTTTTTTTTTGAAATATCCCTCAGCCCCGGGGTCACAATTTCAGAAAAAATCTGACTTTCGGGAATTCACTCAAAAATGGTGCCCAACGGTTGCAAATGCTCCCCTGAAAGGTTTGGCGGTCGAAACAGAAGGCTTTTTATCACAGGACAAGAAATCAGCCCTCGACAACTTAACCGGCAGAAATTTTTTTTTTTGAAAAAATCCCTAAGCCCCGGGGTCACAATTTCAGAAAAAATCTGACTTTCGGGAATTCACTCAAAAATGGTGCCCAACGGTTGCAAATGATCCCCTGAAAGGTTTGGCGGTCGAAACAGAAGGCTTTTTATCACAGGGCAAGAAATCAGACCTCGAGAACTTAGCCGGCAGAAAAATATTTTTTTGAAAAAATCCCTAAGCCCCGGGGTCACAATTTCAGAAAAAATCTGACTTTCGGGAATTCACTCAAAAATGGTGCCCAACGGTTGCCAATGCTCCCCTGAAAGGTTTGGCCATCGAAACAGAAGGCTTTTTATCACAGGACAAGAAATCAGCCCTCGACAACTTAACCGGCAGAATTTTTTTTTTTGAAAAAATCCCTAAGCCCCGGGGTCACAATTTCAGAAAAAATCTGACTTTCGGGAATTCACTCAAAAATGGTGCCCAACGGTTGCCAATGCTCCCCTGAAAGGTTTGGCGGTCGAAACAGAAGGCTTTTTATCACAGGACAAGAAATCAGCCCTCGATAACTTAAACGGCAGAAATTTTTTTTTTGAAAAAATCCCTAAGCCACGGGGTCAAAATTTCAGAAAAAATCTGACTTTCGGGAATTCACTCAAAAATGGTGCCCAACGGTTGCAAATGCTCCCCTGAAAGGTTTGGCCGTCGAAACAGAAGGCTTTTTATCACAGGACAAGAAATCAGCCCTCGACAACTTAACCGGCAGAAATTTTTTTTTTGAAAAAATCCCTAAGCCCCGGGGTCACAATTTCAGAAAAAATCTGACTTTCGGGAATTCACTCAAAAATGGTGCCCAACGGTTGCAAATGCTCCCCTGAAAGGTTTGGCCATCGAAACAGAAGGCTTTTTATCACAGGACAAGAAATCAGCCCTCGACAACTTAACCGGCAGAAATTTTTTTTTTGAAAAAATCCCTAAGCCCCGGGGTCACAATTTCATAAAAAATCTGACTTTCGGGAATTCACTCAAAAATGGTGCCCAACGGTTGCAAATGATCCCCTGAAAGGTTTGGCGGTCGAAACAGAAGGCTTTTTATCACAGGGCAAGAAATCAGACCTCGAGAACTTAGCCGGCAGAAAAATATTTTTTTGAAAAAATCCCTAAGCCCCGGGGTCACAATTTCAGAAAAAATCTGACTTTCGGGAATTCACTCAAAAATGGTGCCCAACGGTTGCCAATGCTCCCCTGAAAGGTTTGGCCGTCGAAACAGAAGGCTTTTTATCACAGGACAAGAAATCAGCCCTCGACAACTTAACCGGCAGAATTTTTTTTTTTGAAAAAATCCCTAAGCCCCGGGGTCACAATTTCAGAAAAAATCTGACTTTCGGGAATTCACTCAAAAATGGTGCCCAACGGTTGCCAATGCTCCCCTGAAAGGTTTGGCGGTCGAAACAGAAGGCTTTTTATCACAGGACAAGAAATCAGCCCTCGATAACTTAAACGGCAGAATTTTTTTTTTGAAAAAATCCCTAAGCCCCGGGGTCTCAATTTCAGAAAAAATCTGACTTTCGGGAATTCACTCAAAAATGGTGCCCAACGGTTGCAAATGCTCCCCTGAAAGGTTTGGCCGTCGAAACAGAAGGCTTTTTATCACAGGACAAGAAATCAGCCCTCGACAACTTAACCGGCAGAAATTTTTTTTTTGAAAAAATCCCTAAGCCCCGGGGTCACAATTTCAGAAAAAATCTGACTTTCGGGAATTCACTCAAAAATGGTGCCCAACGGTTGCAAATGCTCCCCTGAAAGGTTTGGCGGTCGAAACAGAAGGCTTTTTATCACAGGACAAGAAATCAGCCCTCGATAACTTAAACGGCAGAAATTTTTTTTTTGAAAAAATCCCTAAGCCCCGGGGTCACAATTTCAGAAAAAATCTGACTTCACGGGAATTCACTCAAAAATGGTACCCAACGGTTGCAAATGCTCCCCTGAAAGGTTTGGCCGTCGAAACAGAAGGCTTTTTATCACAGGACAAGAAATCAGCCCCCGACAACTTAACCGGCAGAAATTTTTTTTTTGAAAAAATCCCTAAGCCCCGGGGTCACAATTTCAGAAAATATCTGACTTTCGGGAATTCACTCAAAAATGGTGCCGAACGGTTGCAAATGCTCCCCTGAAAGGTTTGGCCATCGAAACAGAAGGCTTTTTATCATAGGACAAGAAATCAGCCCTCGACAACTTAACCGGCAGAAATTTTTTTTTTGAAAAAATCCCTAAGCCCCGGGGTCACAATTTCATAAAAAATCTGACTTTCGGGAATTCACTCAAAAATGGTGCCCAACGGTTGCAAATGCTCCCCTGAAAGGTTTGGCCGTCGAAACAGAAGGCTTTTTATCACAGGACAAGAAATCAGCCCTCGACAACTTAACCGGCAGAAGTTTTTTTTTTGAAAAAATCCCTAAGCCGCGGGGTCACAATTTCAGAAAAAATCTGACTTTCGGGAATTCACTCAAAAATGGTGCCCAACGGTTGCAAATGCTCCCCTGAAAGGTTTGGCCGTCGAAACAGAAGGCTTTTCATCACAGGACAAGAAATCAGGCCTCGACAACTTAACCGGCAGAATTTTTTTTTAAAAAAAAATCCCTAAGCCCCGGGGTCACAATTTCATAAAAAATCTGACTTTCGGGAATTCACTCAAAAATGGTGCCCAGCGGTTGCAGATGCTCCCCTGAAAGGTTTGGCGGTCGAAACAGAAGGCTTTTTATCACAGGACAAGAAATCAGAGCTCGAGAACTTAACCGGCAGAAAAATATTTTTTTGAAAAAATCCCTAAGCCCCTGGGTCACAATTTCATAAAAAATCTGACTTTCGGAAATTCACTCAAAAATGGTGCCCAACGGTTGCAAATGCTCCCCTGAAAGGTTTGGCGGTCAAAACAGAAGGCTTTTTATCACAGGACAAGTAATCAGCCCTCGATAACTTAACCGGCAGAAATTTTTTTTTTAAAAAAATACCTAAGCCCCGGGGTCACAATTTCAGAAAAAATCTGACTTTCGGGAATTCACTCAAAAATGGTGCCCAACGGTTGCAAATGCTCCCCTGAAAGGTTTGGCGGTCGAAACAGAAGGCTTTTTATCACAGGACAAGAAATCAGCCCTCGATAACTTAAACGGCAGAAATTTTTTTTTTGAAAAAATCCCTAAGCCCCGGGGTCAAAATTTCAGAAAAAATCTGACTTTCGGGAATTCACTCAAAAATGGTGCCCAACGGTTGCCAATGCTCCCCTGAAAGGTTTGGCCGTCGAAACAGAAGGCTTTTTATCACAGGACAAGAAATCAGCCCTCGATAACTTAAACGGCAGAATTTTTTTTTTTGAAAAAATCCCTAAGCCCCGGGGTCACAATTTCAGAAAAAATCTGACTTCACGGGAATTCACTCAAAAATGGTACCCAACGGTTGCAAATGCTCCCCTGAAAGGTTTGGCGGTCGAAACAGAAGGCTTTTTATCACAGGACAAGAAATCAGCCCTCGACAACTTAACCGGCAGAAATTTTTTTTTTGAAAAAATCCCTAAGCCCCGGGGTCACAATTTCAGAAAATATCTGACTTTCGGGAATTCACTCAAAAATGGTGCCGAACGGTTGCAAATGCTCCCCTGAAAGGTTTGGCCATCGAAACAGAAGGCTTTTTATCATAGGACAAGAAATCAGCCCTCGACAACTTAACCGGCAGAAATTTTTTTTTTGAAAAAATCCCTAAGCCCCGGGGTCACAATTTCATAAAAAATCTGACTTTCGGGAATTCACTCAAAAATGGTGCCCAACGGTTGCAAATGCTCCCCTGAAAGGTTTGGCCGTCGAAACAGAAGGCTTTTTATCACAGGACAAGAAATCAGCCCTCGACAACTTAACCGGCAGAAGTTTTTTTTTTGAAAAAATCCCTAAGCCGCGGGGTCACAATTTCAGAAAAAATCTGACTTTCGGGAATTCACTCAAAAATGGTGCCCAACGGTTGCAAATGCTCCCCTGAAAGGTTTGGCCGTCGAAACAGAAGGCTTTTCATCACAGGACAAGAAATCAGGCCTCGACAACTTAACCGGCAGAATTTTTTTTTAAAAAAAAATCCCTAAGCCCCGGGGTCACAATTTCATAAAAAATCTGACTTTCGGGAATTCACTCAAAAATGGTGCCCAGCGGTTGTAGATGCTCCCCTGAAAGGTTTGGCGGTCGAAACAGAAGGCTTTTTATCACAGGACAAGAAATCAGAGCTCGAGAACTTAACCGGCAGAAAAATATTTTTTTGAAAAAATCCCTAAGCCCCTGGGTCACAATTTCATAAAAAATCTGACTTTCGGAAATTCACTCAAAAATGGTGCCCAACGGTTGCAAATGCTCCCCTGAAAGGTTTGGCGGTCAAAACAGAAGGCTTTTTATCACAGGACAAGTAATCAGCCCTCGATAACTTAACCGGCAGAAATTTTTTTTTTAAAAAAATACCTAAGCCCCGGGGTCACAATTTCAGAAAAAATCTGACTTTCGGGAATTCACTCAAAAATGGTGCCCAACGGTTGCAAATGCTCCCCTGAAAGTTTTGGCCGTCGAAACAGAAGGCTTTTTATCACAGGACAAGAAATCAGCCCTTGACAACTTAACCGGCAGAAATTTTTTTTTTGAAAAAATCCCTAAGCCCCGGGGTCACAATTTCAGAAAAAATCTGACTTTCGGGAATTCACTCAAAAATGGTGCCCAACGGTTGCAGATGCTCCCCTGAAAGGTTTGGCGGTCGAAACAGAAGGCTTTTTATCACAGGAGAAGAAATCAGAGCTCGAGAACTTAACCGGCAGAAATTTTTTTTTTGAAAAAATCCCTAAGCCCCGGGGTCACAATTTCAGAAAAAATCTGACTTTCGTGAATTCACTCAAAAATGGTGCCCAACGGTTGCAAATGCTCCCCTGAAAGGTTTGGCGGTCGAAACAGAAGGCTTTTTATCACAGGACAAGAAATCAGCCCTCGACAACTTAACCGGCAGAAATTTTTTTTTTGAAAAAATCCCTAAGCCCCGGGGTCACAATTTCATAAAAAATCTGACTTTCGGGAATTCACTCAAAAATGGTGCCCAACGGTTGCAAATGATCCCCTGAAAGGTTTGGCGGTCGTAACAGAAGGCTTTTTATCACAGGGCAAGAAATCAGACCTCGAGAACTTAGCCGGCAGAAAAATATTTTTTTGAAAAAATCCCTAAGCCCCGGGGTCACAATTTCAGAAAAAATCTGACTTTCGGGAATTCACTCAAAAATGGTGCCCAACGGTTGCCAATGCTCCCCTGAAAGGTTTGGCGGTCGAAACAGAAGGCTTTTTATCACAGGACAAGAAATCAGCCCTCGATAAATTAAACGGCAGAATTTTTTTTTTTGAAAAAATCCCTAAGCCCCGGGGTCTCAATTTCAGAAAAAATCTGACTTTCGGGAATTCACTCAAAAATGGTGCCCAACGGTTGCAAATGCTCCCCTGAAAGGTTTGGCCGTCGAAACAGAAGGCTTTTTATCACAGGACAAGAAATCAGCCCTCGACAACTTAACCGGCAGAAATTTTTTTTTTGAAAAAATCCCTAAGCCCCGGGGTCACAATTTCAGAAAAAATCTGACTTTCGGGAATTCACTCAAAAATGGTGCCCAACGGTTGCAAATGCTCCCCTGAAAGGTTTGGCGGTCGAAACAGAAGGCTTTTTATCACAGGACAAGAAATCAGCCCTCGATAACTTAAACGGCAGAATTTTTTTTTTTGAAAAAATCCCTAAGCCCCGGGGTCACAATTTCAGAAAAAATCTGACTTCACGGGAATTCACTCAAAAATGGTACCCAACGGTTGCAAATGCTCCCCTGAAAGGTTTGGCCGTCGAAACAGAAGGCTTTTTATCACAGGACAAGAAATCAGCCCCCGACAACTTAACCGGCAGAAATTTTTTTTTTGAAAAAATCCCTAAGCCCCGGGGTCACAATTTCAGAAAATATCTGACTTTCGGGAATTCACTCAAAAATGGTGCCGAACGGTTGCAAATGCTCCCCTGAAAGGTTTGGCCATCGAAACAGAAGGCTTTTTATCATAGGACAAGAAATCAGCCCTCGACAACTTAACCGGCAGAAATTTTTTTTTTGAAAAAATCCCTAAGCCCCGGGGTCACAATTTCATAAAAAATCTGACTTTCGGGAATTCACTCAAAAATGGTGCCCAACGGTTGCAAATGCTCCCCTGAAAGGTTTGGCCGTCGAAACAGAAGGCTTTTTATCACAGGACAAGAAATCAGCCCTCGACAACTTAACCGGCAGAAGTTTTTTTTTTGAAAAAATCCCTAAGCCGCGGGGTCACAATTTCAGAAAAAATCTGACTTTCGGGAATTCACTCAAAAATGGTGCCCAACGGTTGCAAATGCTCCCCTGAAAGGTTTGGCCGTCGAAACAGAAGGCTTTTCATCACAGGACAAGAAATCAGGCCTCGACAACTTAACCGGCAGAATTTTTTTTTTTAAAAAAAATCCCTAAGCCCCGGGGTCACAATTTCATAAAAAATCTGACTTTCGGGAATTCACTCAAAAATGGTGCCCAGCGGTTGCAGATGCTCCCCTGAAAGGTTTGGCGGTCGAAACAGAAGGCTTTTTATCACAGGACAAGAAATCAGAGCTCGAGAACTTAACCGGCAGAAAAATATTTTTTTGAAAAAATCCCTAAGCCCCTGGGTCACAATTTCATAAAAAATCTGACTTTCGGAAATTCACTCAAAAATGGTGCCCAACGGTTGCAAATGCTCCCCTGAAAGGTTTGGCGGTCAAAACAGAAGGCTTTATATCACAGGACAAGTAATCAGCCCTCGATAACCGGCAGAAATTTTTTTTTTAAAAAAATACCTAAGCCCCGGGGTCACAATTTCAGAAAAAATCTGACTTTCGGGAATTCACTCAAAAATGGTGCCCAACGGTTGCAAATGCTCCCCTGAAAGGTTTGGCGGTCGAAACAGAAGGCTTTTCATCACAGGACAAGAAATCAGGCCTCGACAACTTAACCGGCAGAATTTTTTTTTTAAAAAAAATCCCTAAGCCCCGGGGTCACAATTTCATAAAAAATCTGACTTTCGGGAATTCACTCAAAAATGGTGCCCAGCGGTTGCAGATGCTCCCCTGAAAGGTTTGGCGGTCGAAACAGAAGGCTTTTTATCACAGGACAAGAAATCAGAGCTCGAGAACTTAACCGGCAGAAAAATATTTTTTTGAAAAAATCCCTAAGCCCCTGGGTCACAATTTCATAAAAAATCTGACTTTCGGAAATTCACTCAAAAATGGTGCCCAACGGTTGCAAATGCTCCCCTGAAAGGTTTGGCGGTCAAAACAGAAGGCTTTTTATCACAGGACAAGTAATCAGCCCTCGATAACTTAACCGGCAGAAATTTTTTTTTTAAAAAAATACCTAAGCCCCGGGGTCACAATTTCAGAAAAAATCTGACTTTCGGGAATTCACTCAAAAATGGTGCCCAACGGTTGCAAATGCTCCCCTGAAAGGTTTGGCCGTCGAAACAGAAGGCTTTTTATCACAGGACAAGAAATCAGCCCTTGACAACTTAACCGGCAGAAATTTTTTTTTTTAAAAAATCCCTAAGCCCCGGGGTCACAATTTCAGAAAAAATCTGACTTTCGGGAATTCACTCAAAAATGGTGCCCAACGGTTGCAAATGCTCCCCTGAAAGGTTTGGCCGTCGAAACAGAAGGCTTTTCATCACAGGACAAGAAATCAGGCCTCGACAACTTAACCGGCAGAATTTTTTTTTTTAAAAAAATCCCTAAGCCCCGGGGTCACAATTTCATAAAAAATCTGACTTTCGGGAATTCACTCAAAAATGGTGCCCAGCGGTTGCAGATGCTCCCCTGAAAGGTTTGGCGGTCGAAACAGAAGGCTTTTTATCACAGGACAAGAAATCAGAGCTCGAGAACTTAACCGGCAGAAAAATATTTTTTTGAAAAAATCCCTAAGCCCCGGGGTCACAATTTCAGAAAAAATCTGACTTTCGGGAATTCACTCAAAAATGGTGCCCAACGGTTGCAAATGCTCCCCTGAAAGGTTTGGCCATCGAAACAGAAGGCTTTTTATCACAGGACAAGAAATCAGCCCTCGACAACTTAACCGGCAGAAAATTTTTTTTTGAAAAAATCCCTAAGCCCCGGGGTCACAATTTCATAAAAAATCTGACTTTCGGGAATTCACTCAAAAATGGTGCCCAACGGTTGCCAATGCTCCCCTGAAAGGTTTGGCGGTCGAAACAGAAGGCTTTTTATCACAGGACAAGAAATCAGCCCTCGATAACTTAAACGGCAGAATTTTTTTTTTTGAAAAAATCCCTAAGCCCCGGGGTCACAATTTCAGAAAAAATCTGACTTCACGGGAATTCACTCAAAAATGGTATCCAACGGTTGCAAATGCTCCCCTGAAAGGTTTGGCGGTCGAAACAGAAGGCTTTTTATCACAGGACAAGAAATCAGCCCTCGACAACTTAACCGGCAGAAATTTTTTTTTTGAAAAAATCCCTAAGCCCCGGGGTCACAATTTCAGAAAATATCTGACTTTCGGGAATTCACTCAAAAATGGTGCCGAACGGTTGCAAATGCTCCCCTGAAAGGTTTGGCCATCGAAACAGAAGGCTTTTTATCATAGGACAAGAAATCAGCCCTCGACAACTTAACCGGCAGAAATTTTTTTTTTGAAAAAATCCCTAAGCCCCGGGGTCACAATTTCATAAAAAATCTGACTTTCGGGAATTCACTCAAAAATGGTGCCCAACGGTTGCAAATGCTCCCCTGAAAGGTTTGGCCGTCGAAACAGAAGGCTTTTTATCACAGGACAAGAAATCAGCCCTCGACAACTTAACCGGCAGAAGTTTTTTTTTTGAAAAAATCCCTAAGCCGCGGGGTCACAATTTCAGAAAAAATCTGACTTTCGGGAATTCACTCAAAAATGGTGCCCAACGGTTGCAAATGCTCCCCTGAAAGGTTTGGCCGTCGAAACAGAAGGCTTTTCATCACAGGACAAGAAATCAGGCCTCGACAACTTAACCGGCAGAATTTTTTTTTTAAAAAAAATCCCTAAGCCCCGGGGTCACAATTTCATAAAAAATCTGACTTTCGGGAATTCACTCAAAAATGGTGCCCAGCGGTTGTAGATGCTCCCCTGAAAGGTTTGGCGGTCGAAACAGAAGGCTTTTTATCACAGGACAAGAAATCAGAGCTCGAGAACTTAACCGGCAGAAAAATATTTTTTTGAAAAAATCCCTAAGCCCCTGGGTCACAATTTCATAAAAAATCTGACTTTCGGAAATTCACTCAAAAATGGTGCCCAACGGTTGCAAATGCTCCCCTGAAAGGTTTGGCGGTCAAAACAGAAGGCTTTTTATCACAGGACAAGTAATCAGCCCTCGATAACTTAACCGGCAGAAATTTTTTTTTTAAAAAAATACCTAAGCCCCGGGGTCACAATTTCAGAAAAAATCTGACTTTCGGGAATTCACTCAAAAATGGTGCCCAACGGTTGCAAATGCTCCCCTGAAAGTTTTGGCCGTCGAAACAGAAGGCTTTTTATCACAGGACAAGAAATCAGCCCTTGACAACTTAACCGGCAGAATTTTTTTTTTTGAAAAAATCCCTAAGCCCCGGGGTCACAATTTCAGAAAAAATCTGACTTTCGGGAATTCACTCAAAAATGGTGCCCAACGGTTGCAGATGCTCCCCTGAAAGGTTTGGCGGTCGAAACAGAAGGCTTTTTATCACAGGAGAAGAAATCAGAGCTCGAGAACTTAACCGGCAGAAATTTTTTTTTTGAAAAAATCCCTAAGCCCCGGGGTCACAATTTCAGAAAAAATCTGACTTTCGTGAATTCACTCAAAAATGGTGCCCAACGGTTGCAAATGCTCCCCTGAAAGGTTTGGCGGTCGAAACAGAAGGCTTTTTATCACAGGACAAGAAATCAGCCCTCGACAACTTAACCGGCAGAAATTTTTTTTTTGAAAAAATCCCTAAGCCCCGGGGTCACAATTTCATAAAAAATCTGACTTTCGGGAATTCACTCAAAAATGGTGCCCAACGGTTGCAAATGATCCCCTGAAAGGTTTGGCGGTCGTAACAGAAGGCTTTTTATCACAGGGCAAGAAATCAGACCTCGAGAACTTAGCCGGCAGAAAAATATTTTTTTGAAAAAATCCCTAAGCCCCGGGGTCACAATTTCAGAAAAAATCTGACTTTCGGGAATTCACTCAAAAATGGTGCCCAACGGTTGCCAATGCTCCCCTGAAAGGTTTGGCCGTCGAAACAGAAGGCTTTTTATCACAGGACAAGAAATCAGCCCTCGACAACTTAACCGGCAGAATTTTTTTTTTTGAAAAAATCCCTAAGCCCCGGGGTCACAATTTCAGAAAAAATCTGACTTTCGGGAATTCACTCAAAAATGGTGCCCAACGGTTGCCAATGCTCCCCTGAAAGGTTTGGCGGTCGAAACAGAAGGCTTTTTATCACAGGACAAGAAATCAGCCCTCGATAAATTAAACGGCAGAATTTTTTTTTTTGAAAAAATCCCTAAGCCCCGGGGTCTCAATTTCAGAAAAAATCTGACTTTCGGGAATTCACTCAAAAATGGTGCCCAACGGTTGCAAATGCTCCCCTGAAAGGTTTGGCCGTCGAAACAGAAGGCTTTTTATCACAGGACAAGAAATCAGCCCTCGACAACTTAACCGGCAGAAATTTTTTTTTTGAAAAAATCCCTAAGCCCCGGGGTCACAATTTCATAAAAAATCTGACTTTCGGGAATTCACTCAAAAATGGTGCCCAACGGTTGCAAATGCTCCCCTGAAAGGTTTGGCGGTCGAAACAGAAGGCTTTTTATCACAGGACAAGAAATCAGCCCTCGATAACTTAAACGGCAGAATTTTTTTTTTTGAAAAAATCCCTAAGCCCCGGGGTCACAATTTCAGAAAAAATCTGACTTCACGGGAATTCACTCAAAAATGGTACCCAACGGTTGCAAATGCTCCCCTGAAAGGTTTGGCCGTCGAAACAGAAGGCTTTTTATCATAGGACAAGAAATCAGCCCTCGACAACTTAACCGGCAGAAATTTTTTTTTTGAAAAAATCCCTAAGCCCCGGGGTCACAATTTCATAAAAAATCTGACTTTCGGGAATTCACTCAAAAATGGTGCCCAACGGTTGCAAATGCTCCCCTGAAAGGTTTGGCCGTCGAAACAGAAGGCTTTTTATCACAGGACAAGAAATCAGCCCTCGACAACTTAACCGGCAGAAGTTTTTTTTTTGAAAAAATCCCTAAGCCGCGGGGTCACAATTTCAGAAAAAATCTGACTTTCGGGAATTCACTCAAAAATGGTGCCCAACGGTTGCAAATGCTCCCCTGAAAGGTTTGGCCGTCGAAACAGAAGGCTTTTCATCACAGGACAAGAAATCAGGCCTCGACAACTTAACCGGCAGAATTTTTTTTTTAAAAAAAATCCCTAAGCCCCGGGGTCACAATTTCAGAAAAAATCTGACTTTCGGGAATTCACTCAAAAATGGTGCCCAGCGGTTGCAGATGCTCCCCTGAAAGGTTTGGCGGTCGAAACAGAAGGCTTTTTATCACAGGACAAGAAATCAGAGCTCGAGAACTTAACCGGCAGAAAAATATTTTTTTGAAAAAATCCCTAAGCCCCTGGGTCACAATTTCATAAAAAATCTGACTTTCGGAAATTCACTCAAAAATGGTGCCCAACGGTTGCAAATGCTCCCCTGAAAGGTTTGGCGGTCAAAACAGAAGGCTTTTTATCACAGGACAAGTAATCAGCCCTCGATAACTTAACCGGCAGAAATTTTTTTTTTAAAAAAATACCTAAGCCCCGGGGTCACAATTTCAGAAAAAATCTGACTTTCGGGAATTCACTCAAAAATGGTGCCCAACGGTTGCAAATGCTCCCCTGAAAGGTTTGGCCGTCGAAACAGAAGGCTTTTTATCACAGGACAAGAAATCAGCCCTTGACAACTTAACCGGCAGAAATTTTTTTTTTTAAAAAATCCCTAAGCCCCGGGGTCACAATTTCAGAAAAAATCTGACTTTCGGGAATTCACTCAAAAATGGTGCCCAACGGTTGCAAATGCTCCCCTGAAAGGTTTGGCCGTCGAAACAGAAGGCTTTTCATCACAGGACAAGAAATCAGGCCTCGACAACTTAACCGGCAGAATTTTTTTTTTAAAAAAAATCCCTAAGCCCCGGGGTCACAATTTCATAAAAAATCTGACTTTCGGGAATTCACTCAAAAATGGTGCCCAGCGGTTGCAGATGCTCCCCTGAAAGGTTTGGCGGTCGAAACAGAAGGCTTTTTATCACAGGACAAGAAATCAGAGCTCGAGAACTTAACCGGCAGAAAAATATTTTTTTGAAAAAATCCCTAAGCCCCTGGGTCACAATTTCATAAAAAATCTGACTTTCGGAAATTCACTCAAAAATGGTGCCCAACGGTTGCAAATGCTCCCCTGAAAGGTTTGGCAGTCAAAACAGAAGGCTTTTTATCACAGGACAAGTAATCAGCCCTCGATAACTTAACCGGCAGAAATTTTTTTTTTAAAAAAATACCTAAGCCCCGGGGTCACAATTTCAGAAAAAATCTGACTTTTGGGAATTCACTCAAAAATGGTGCCCAACGGTTGCAAATGCTCCCCTGAAAGGTTTGGCCGTCGAAACAGAAGGCTTTTTATCACAGGACAAGAAATCAGCCCTTGACAACTTAACCGGCAGAAATTTTTTTTTTGAAAAAATCCCTAAGCCCCGGGGTCACAATTTCAGAAAAAATCTGACTTTCGGGAATTCACTCAAAAATGGTGCCCAACGGTTGCAGATGCTCCCCTGAAAGGTTTGGCGGTCGAAACAGAAGGCTTTTTATCACAGGAGAAGAAATCAGAGCTCGAGAACTTAACCGGCAGAAATTTTTTTTTTGAAAAAATCCCTAAGCCCCGGGGTCACAATTTCAGAAAAAATCTGACTTTCGTGAATTCACTCAAAAATGGTGCCCAACGGTTGCAAATGCTCCCCTGAAAGGTTTGGCGGTCGAAACAGAAGGCTTTTTATCACAGGACAAGAAATCAGCCCTCGATAACTTAAACGGCAGAATTTTTTTTTTTGAAAAAATCCCTAAGCCCCGGGGTCTCAATTTCAGAAAAAATCTGACTTTCGGGAATTCACTCAAAAATGGTGCCCAACGGTTGCAAATGCTCCCCTGAAAGGTTTGGCCGTCGAAACAGAAGGCTTTTTATCACAGGACAAGAAATCAGCCCTCGACAACTTAACCGGCAGAAATATTTTTTTTGAAAAAATCCCTAAGCCCCGGGGTCACAATTTCATAAAAAATCTGACTTTCGGGAATTCACTCAAAAATGGTGCCCAACGGTTGCCAATGCTCCCCTGAAAGGTTTGGCGGTCGAAACAGAAGGCTTTTTATCACAGGACAAGAAATCAGCCCTCGATAACTTAAACGGCAGAATTTTTTTTTTTGAAAAAATCCCTAAGCCCCGGGGTCACAATTTCAGAAAAAATCTGACTTCACGGGAATTCACTCAAAAATGGTACCCAACGGTTGCAAATGCTCCCCTGAAAGGTTTGGCCGTCGAAACAGAAGGCTTTTTATCACAGGACAAGAAATCAGCCCCCGACAACTTAACCGGCAGAAATTTTTTTTTTGAAAAAATCCCTAAGCCCCGGGGTCACAATTTCAGAAAATATCTGACTTTCGGGAATTCACTCAAAAATGGTGCCGAACGGTTGCAAATGCTCCCCTGAAAGGTTTGGCCATCGAAACAGAAGGCTTTTTATCATAGGACAAGAAATCAGCCCTCGACAACTTAACCGGCAGAAATTTTTTTTTTGAAAAAATCCCTAAGCCCCGGGGTCACAATTTCATAAAAAATCTGACTTTCGGGAATTCACTCCAAAATGGTGCCCAACGGTTGCAAATGCTCCCCTGAAAGGTTTGGCCGTCGAAACAGAAGGCTTTTTATCACAGGACAAGAAATCAGCCCTCGACAACTTAACCGGCAGAAGTTTTTTTTTTGAAAAAATCCCTAAGCCGCGGGGTCACAATTTCAGAAAAAATCTTTCTTTCGGGAATTCACTCAAAAATGGTGCCCAACGGTTGCAAATGCTCCCCTGAAAGGTTTGGCCGTCGAAACAGAAGGCTTTTCATCACAGGACAAGAAATCAGGCCTCGACAACTTAACCGGCAGAATTTTTTTTTTAAAAAAAATCCCTAAGCCCCGGGGTCACAATTTCATAAAAAATCTGACTTTCGGGAATTCACTCAAAAATGGTGCCCAGCGGTTGCAGATGCTCCCCTGAAAGGTTTGGCGGTCGAAACAGAAGGCTTTTTATCACAGGACAAGAAATCAGAGCTCGAGAACTTAACCGGCAGAAAAATATTTTTTTGAAAAAATCCCTAAGCCCCTGGGTCACAATTTCATAAAAAATCTGACTTTCGGAAATTCACTCAAAAATGGTGCCCAACGGTTGCAAATGCTCCCCTGAAAGGTTTGGCGGTCAAAACAGAAGGCTTTTTATCACAGGACAAGTAATCAGCCCTCGATAACTTAACCGGCAGAAATTTTTTTTTTAAAAAAATACCTAAGCCCCGGGGTCACAATTTCAGAAAAAATCTGACTTTCGGGAATTCACTCAAAAATGGTGCCCAACGGTTGCAAATGCTCCCCTGAAAGGTTTGGCCGTCGAAACAGAAGGCTTTTTATCACAGGACAAGAAATCAGCCCTTGACAACTTAACCGGCAGAATTTTTTTTTTTTAAAAAATCCCTAAGCCCCGGGGTCACAATTTCAGAAAAAATCTGACTTTCGGGAATTCACTCAAAAATGGTGCCCAACGGTTGCAGATGCTCCCCTGAAAGGTTTGGCGGTCGAAACAGAAGGCTTTTTATCACAGGACAAGAAATCAGAGCTCGAGAACTTAACCGGCAGAATTTTTTTTTTTGAAAAAATCCCTAAGCCCCGGGTTCACAATTTCAGAAAAAATCTGACGTTCGTGAATTCACTCAAAAATGGTGCCCAACGGTTGCAAATGCTCCCCTGAAAGGTTTGGCGGTCGAAACAGAAGGCTTTTTATCACAGGACAAGAAATCAGCCCTCGACAACTTAACCGGCAGAATTTTTTTTTTTGAAAAAATCCCTAAGCCCCGGGGTCACAATTTCAGAAAAAATCTGACTTTCGGGAATTCACTCAAAAATGGTGCCCAACGGTTGCAAATGATCCCCTGAAAGGTTTGGCCATCGAAACAGAAGGCTTTTTATCATAGGACAAGAAATCAGCCCTCGACAACTTAACCGGCAGAAATTTTTTTTTTGAAAAAATCCCTAAGCCCCGGGGTCACAATTTCATAAAAAATCTGACTTTCGGGAATTCACTCAAAAATGGTGCCCAACGGTTGCAAATGCTCCCCTGAAAGGTTTGGCCGTCGAAACAGAAGGCTTTTTATCACAGGACAAGAAATCAGCCCTCGACAACTTAACCGGCAGAAGTTTTTTTTTTGAAAAAATCCCTAAGCCGCGGGGTCACAATTTCAGAAAAAATCTGACTTTCGGGAATTCACTCAAAAATGGTGCCCAACGGTTGCAAATGCTCCCCTGAAAGGTTTGGCCGTCGAAACAGAAGGCTTTTCATCACAGGACAAGAAATCAGGCCTCGACAACTTAACCGGCAGAATTTTTTTTTTAAAAAAAATCCCTAAGCCCCGGGGTCACAATTTCATAAAAAATCTGACTTTCGGGAATTCACTCAAAAATGGTGCCCAGCGGTTGCAGATGCTCCCCTGAAAGGTTTGGCGGTCGAAACAGAAGGCTTTTTATCACAGGACAAGAAATCAGAGCTCGAGAACTTAACCGGCAGAAAAATATTTTTTTGAAAAAATCCCTAAGCCCCTGGGTCACAATTTCATAAAAAATCTGACTTTCGGAAATTCACTCAAAAATGGTGCCCAACGGTTGCAAATGCTCCCCTGAAAGGTTTGGCGGTCAAAACAGAAGGCTTTTTATCACAGGACAAGTAATCAGCCCTCGATAACTTAACCGGCAGAATTTTTTTTTAAAAAAAATACCTAAGCCCCGGGGTCACAATTTCAGAAAAAATCTGACTTTCGGGAATTCACTCAAAAATGGTGCCCAACGGTTGCAAATGCTCCCCTGAAAGGTTTGGCCGTCGAAACAGAAGGCTTTTTATCACAGGACAAGAAATCAGCCCTTGACAACTTAACCGGCAGAAATTTTTTTTTTTAAAAAATCCCTAAGCCCCGGGGTCACAATTTCAGAAAAAATCTGACTTTCGGGAATTCACTCAAAAATGGTGCCCAACGGTTGCAGATGCTCCCCTGAAAGGTTTGGCGGTCGAAACAGAAGGCTTTTTATCACAGGACAAGAAATCAGAGCTCGAGAACTTAACCGGCAGAATTTTTTTTTTTGAAAAAATCCCTAAGCCCCGGGTTCACAATTTCAGAAAAAATCTGACGTTCGTGAATTCACTCAAAAATGGTGCCCAACGGTTGCAAATGCTCCCCTGAAAGGTTTGGCGGTCGAAACAGAAGGCTTTTTATCACAGGACAAGAAATCAGCCCTCGACAACTTAACCGGCAGAATTTTTTTTTTTGAAAAAATCCCTAAGCCCCGGGGTCACAATTTCAGAAAAAATCTGACTTTCGGGAATTCACTCAAAAATGGTGCCCAACGGTTGCAAATGATCCCCTGAAAGGTTTGGCGGTCGAAACAGAAGGCTTTTTATCACAGGACAAGAAATCAGAGCTCGAGAACTTAACCGGCAGAATTTTTTTTTTTTGAAATATCCCTAAGCCCCGGGGTCACAATTTCAGAAAAAATCTGACTTTCGGGAATTCACTCAAAAATGGTGCCCAACGGTTGCAAATGCTCCCCTGAAAGGTTTGGCGGTCGAAACAGAAGGCTTTTTATCACAGGACAAGAAATCAGCCCTCGACAACTTAACCGGCAGAAATTTTTTTTTTGAAAAAATCCCTAAGCCCCGGGGTCACAATTTCAGAAAAAATCTGACTTTCGGGAATTCACTCAAAAATGGTGCCCAACGGTTGCAAATGATCCCCTGAAAGGTTTGGCGGTCGAAACAGAAGGCTTTTTATCACAGGGCAAGAAATCAGACCTCAAGAACTTAGCCGGCAGAAAAATATTTTTTTGAAAAAATCCCTAAGCCCCGGGGTCACAATTTCAGAAAAAATCTGACTTTCGGGAATTCACTCAAAAATGGTGCCCAACGGTTGCCAATGCTCCCCTGAAAGGTTTGGCCGTCGAAACAGAAGGCTTTTTATCACAGGACAAGAAATCAGCCCTCGACAACTTAACCGGCAGAATTTTTTTTTTTGAAAAAATCCCTAAGCCCCGGGGTCACAATTTCAGAAAAAATCTGACTTTCGGGAATTCACTCAAAAATGGTGCCCAACGGTTGCCAATGCTCCCCTGAAAGGTTTGGCGGTCGAAACAGAAGGCTTTTTATCACAGGACAAGAAATCAGCCCTCGATAACTTAAACGGCAGAAATTTTTTTTTTGAAAAAATCCCTAAGCCACGGGGTCAAAATTTCAGAAAAAATCTGACTTTCGGGAATTCACTCAAAAATGGTGCCCAACGGTTGCAAATGCTCCCCTGAAAGTTTTGGCCGTCGAAACAGAAGGCTTTTTATCACAGGACAAGAAATCAGCCCTCGACAACTTAACCGGCAGAAATTTTTTTTTTGAAAAAATCCCTAAGCCCCGGGGTCACAATTTCAGAAAAAATCTGACTTTCGGGAATTCACTCAAAAATGGTGCCCAACGGTTGCAAATGCTCCCCTGAAAGGTTTGGCCATCGAAACAGAAGGCTTTTTATCACAGGACAAGAAATCAGCCCTCGACAACTTAACCGGCAGAAATTTTTTTTTTGAAAAAATCCCTAAGCCCCGGGGTCACAATTTCATAAAAAATCTGACTTTCGGGAATTCACTCAAAAATGGTGCCCAACGGTTGCCAATGCTCCCCTGAAAGGTTTGGCCGTCGAAACAGAAGGCTTTTTATCACAGGACAAGAAATCAGCCCTCGACAACTTAACCGGCAGAATTTTTTTTTTTGAAAAAATCCCTAAGCCCCGGGGTCACAATTTCAGAAAAAATCTGACTTTCGGGAATTCACTCAAAAATGGTGCCCAACGGTTGCCAATGCTCCCCTGAAAGGTTTGGCGGTCGAAACAGAAGGCTTTTTATCACAGGACAAGAAATCAGCCCTCGATAACTTAAACGGCAGAAATTTTTTTTTTGAAAAAATCCCTAAGCCACGGGGTCAAAATTTCAGAAAAAATCTGACTTTCGGGAATTCACTCAAAAATGGTGCCCAACGGTTGCAAATGCTCCCCTGAAAGGTTTGGCCGTCGAAACAGAAGGCTTTTTATCACAGGACAAGAAATCAGCCCTCGACAACTTAACCGGCAGAAATTTTTTTTTTGAAAAAATCCCTAAGCCCCGGGGTCACAATTTCAGAAAAAACCTGACTTTCGGGAATTCACTCAAAAATGGTGCCCAACGGTTGCAGATGCTCCCCTGAAAGGTTTGGCGGTCGAAACAGAAGGCTTTTTATCACAGGACAAGAAATCAGAGCTCGAGAACTTAACCGGCAGAAATTTTTTTTTTGAAAAAATCCCTAAGCCCCGGGGTCACAATTTCAGAAAAAATCTGACTTTCGTGAATTCACTCAAAAATGGTGCCCAACGGTTGCAAATGCTCCCCTGAAAGGTTTGGCGGTCGAAACAGAAGGCTTTTTATCACAGGACAAGAAATCAGCCCTCGACAACTTAACCGGCAGAATTATTTTTTTAAAAAAAATCCCTAAGCCCCGGGGTCACAATTTCAGAAAAAATCTGACTTTCGGGAATTCATTCAAAAACGGTGCCGAATGGTTGCAAATGCTCCCCTGAAAGGTTTGGCCGTCGAAACAGAAGGCTTTTTATCACAGGACAAGAAATCAGCCCTCAACAACTTAACCGGCAGAAAATTTTTTTTTGAAAAAAATCCCTAAGCCCCGGGGTCACAATTTCAGAAAAAATCTGACTTTCGGGAATTCACTCAAAAACGGTGCCCAACGGTTGCAAATGCTCCCCTGAAAGGTTTGGCCGTCGAAACAGAAGGCTTTTTATCACAGGACAAGAAATCAGCCCTCAACAACTTAACCGGCAGAAATTTTTTTTTTGAAAAAAATCCTTAAGCCCCGGGGTCACAATTTCAGAAAAAATCTGACTTTCGGGAATTCACTCAAAAATGGTGCCCAATGGTTGCAAATGCTCCCCTGAAAGGTTTGGCCGTCGAAACAGAAGGCTTTTTATCACAGGACAAGAAATCAGAGCTCGAGAACTTAACCGGCAGAATTTTTTTTTTTGAAAAAATCCCTAAGCCCCGGGGTCACAATTTCATAAAAAATCTGACTTTCGTTAATTCACTCAAAAATGGTGCCCAGCGGTTGCCAATGCTCCCCTGAAAGGTTTGGCGGTCGAAACAGAAGGCTTTTTATCACAGGACAAGAAATCAGTCCTCGATAACTTAACCGGCAGAAATTTTTTTTTTTGAAAACATCCCTAAGCCCCGGGGTCACACTTTCAGAAAAAATCTGACTTTCGGGAATTCACTCAAAAATGGTGCCCAACGGTTGCAGATGCTCCCCTGAAAGGTTTGGCGGTCGAAACAGAAGGCTTTTTATCACAGGACAAGAAATCAGAGCTCGAGAACTTAACCGGCAGAAATTTTTTTTTTGAAAAAATCCCTAAGCCCCGGGGTCACAATTTCAGAAAAAATCTGACTTTCGGGAATTCACTCAAAAATGGTGCCCAACGGTTGCAGATGCTCCCCTGAAAGGTTTCGCGGTCGAAACAGAAGGTTTTTTATCACAGGACAAGAAATCAGAGCTCGAGAACTTAACCGGCAGAATTTTTTTTTTTTGAAATATCCCTAAGCCCCGGGGTCACAATTTCAGAAAAAATCTGACTTTCGGGAATTCACTCAAAAATGGTGCCCAACGGTTGCAAATGCTCCCCTGAAAGGTTTGGCGGTCGAAACAGAAGGCTTTTTATCACAGGACAAGAAATCAGCCCTCGACAACTTAACCGGCAGAAATTTTTTTTTTTGAAAAAATCCCTAAGCCCCGGGGTCACAATTTCAGAAAAAATCTGACTTTCGGGAATTCACTCAAAAATGGTGCCCAACGGTTGCAAATGATCCCCTGAAAGGTTTGGCGGTCGAAACAGAAGGCTTTTTATCACAGGGCAAGAAATCAGACCTCGAGAACTTAGCCGGCAGAAAAATATTTTTTTGAAAAAATCCCTAAGCCCCGGGGTCACAATTTCAGAAAAAATCTGACTTTCGGGAATTCACTCAAAAATGGTGCCCAACGGTTGCCAATGCTCCCCTGAAAGGTTTGGCCGTCGAAACAGAAGGCTTTTTATCACAGGACAAGAAATCAGCCCTCGACAACTTAACCGGCAGAATTTTTTTTTTTGAAAAAATCCCTAAGCCCCGGGGTCACAATTTCATAAAAAATCTGACTTTCGGGAATTCACTCAAAAATGGTGCCCAACGGTTGCCAATGCTCCCCTGAAAGGTTTGGCGGTCGAAACAGAAGGCTTTTTATCACAGGACAAGAAATCAGCCCTCGATAACTTAAACGGCAGAAATTTTTTTTTTGAAAAAATCCCTAAGCCACGGGGTCAAAATTTCAGAAAAAATCTGACTTTCGGGAATTCACTCAAAAATGGTGCCCAACGGTTGCCAATGCTCCCCTGAAAGGTTTGGCGGTCGAAACAGAAGGCTTTTTATCACAGGACAAGAAATCAGCCCTCGACAACTTAACCGGCAGAAATTTTTTTTTTTGAAAAAATCCCTAAGCCCCGGGGTCACAATTTCAGAAAAAATCTGACTTTCGGGAATTCACTCAAAAATGGTGCCCAACGGTTGCAAATGCTCCCCTGAAATGTTTGGCCGTCGAAACAGAAGGCTTTTTATCACAGGATAAGAAATCAGCCCTCGACAACTTAACCGGCAGATTTTTTTTTTTTGAAAATATCCCTAAGCCCCGGGGTCACAATTTCAGGAAAAAATCTGACTTTCGGGAATTCACTCAAAAACGGTGGCCAACGGTTGCAGATGCTCCCCTGAAAGGTTTGGCGGTCGAAACAGAAGGCTTTTTATCACAGGACAAGAAATCAGAGCTCGAGAACTTAACCGGCAGAAATTTTTTTTTTTGAAAAAATCCCTAAGCCCCGGGGTCACAATTTCAGAAAAAATCTGACTTTCGGGAATTCATTCAAAAACGGTGCCGAACGGTTGCAAATGCTCCCCTGAAAGGTTTGGCCGTCGAAACAGAAGGCTTTTTATCACAGGACAAGAAATCAGCCCTCAACAACTTAACCGGCAGAAATTTTTTTTTTGAAAAAAATCCCTAAGCCCCGGGGTCACAATTTCAGAAAAAATCTGACTTTCGGTAATTCACTCAAAAATGGTGCCCAATGGTTGCAAATGCTCCCCTGAAAGGTTTGGCCGTCGAAACAGAAGGCTTTTTATCACAGGACAAGAAATCAGAGCTCGAGAACTTAACCGGCAGAATTTTTTTTTTTGAAAAAATCCCTAAGCCCCGGGGTCACAATTTCAGAAAAAATCTGACTTTCGGGAATTCACTCAAAAATGGTGCCCAGCGGTTGCCAATGCTCCCCTGAAAGGTTTGGCGGTCGAAACAGAAGGCTTTTTATCACAGGACAAGAAATCAGCCCTCGACAACTTAACCGGCAGAAATTTTTTTTTTTGAAAAAATCCCTAAGCCCCGGGGTCACAATTTCAGAAAAAATCTGACTTTCGGGAATTCACTCAAAAATGGTGCCCAACGGTTGCAAATGCTCCCCTGAAATGTTTGGCCGTCGAAACAGAAGGCTTTTTATCACAGGATAAGAAATCAGCCCTCGACAACTTAACCGGCAGATTTTTTTTTTTTGAAAATATCCCTAAGCCCCGGGGTCACAATTTCAGGAAAAAATCTGACTTTCGGGAATTCACTCAAAAACGGTGGCCAACGGTTGCAAATGCTCCCCTGAAAGGTTTGGCCGTCGAAACAGAAGGCTTTTTATCACAGGACAAGAAATCAGCCCTCGACAACTTAACCGGCAGAAATTTTTTTTTTGAAAAAATCCCTAAGCCACGGGGTCACAATTTCAGAAAAAATCTGACTTTCGGGAATTCACTCAAAAATGGTGCCCAACGGTTGCAAATGCTCCCCTGAAAGGTTTGGCGGTCGAAAAAGAAGGCTTTTTATCACAGGACAAGAAATCAGCCCTCAACAACTTAACCGGCAGAAATTATTTTTTTGAAAAAATCCCTAAGCCCCGGGGTCACAATTTCAGAAAAAATCTGACTTTCGGGAATTCACTCAAAAATGGTGCCCAACGGTTGCAAATGCTCCCCTGAAAGGTTTGGCCGTCGAAACAGAAGGCTTTTTATCACAGGACAAGAAATCAGGCCTCGACAACTTAACCGGCAGAAATTTTTTTTTTGAAAAAATCCCTAAGCCCCGGGGTCACAATTTCATAAAAAATCTGACTTTCGGGAATTCACTCAAAAATGGTGCCCAACGGTTGCCAATGCTCCCCTGAAAGGTTTGGCGGTCGAAACAGAAGGCTTTTTATCACAGGACAAGAAATCAGCCCTCGATAACTTAAACGGCAGAATTTTTTTTTTTGAAAAAATCCCTAAGCCCCGGGGTCACAATTTCAGAAAAAATCTGACTTCACGGGAATTCACTCAAAAATGGTACCCAACGGTTGCAAATGCTCCCCTGAAAGGTTTGGCCGTCGAAACAGAAGGCTTTTTATCACAGGACAAGAAATCAGCCCCCGACAACTTAACCGGCAGAAATTTTTTTTTTGAAAAAATCCCTAAGCCCCGGGGTCACAATTTCAGAAAATATCTGACTTTCGGGAATTCACTCAAAAATGGTGCCGAACGGTTGCAAATGCTCCCCTGAAAGGTTTGGCCATCGAAACAGAAGGCTTTTTATCATAGGACAAGAAATCAGCCCTCGACAACTTAACCGGCAGAAATTTTTTTTTTGAAAAAATCCCTAAGCCCCGGGGTCACAATTTCATAAAAAATCTGACTTTCGGGAATTCACTCAAAAATGGTGCCCAACGGTTGCAAATGCTCCCCTGAAAGGTTTGGCGGTCAAAACAGAAGGGTTTTTATCACAGGACAAGTAATCAGCCCTCGATAACTTAACCGGCAGAAATTTTTTTTTTAAAAAAATACCTAAGCCCCGGGGTCACAATTTCATAAAAAATCTGACTTTCGGGAATTCACTCAAAAATGGTGCCCAACGGTTGCCAATGCTCCCCTGAAAGGTTTGGCCGTCGAAACAGAAGGCTTTTTATCACAGGACAAGAAATCAGCCCTTGACAACTTAACCGGCAGAAATTTTTTTTTTAAAAAAATCCCTAAGCCCCGGGGTCACAATTTCAGAAAAAATCTGACTTTCGGGAATTCACTCAAAAATGGTGCCCAACGGTTGCAGATGCTCCCCTGAAAGGTTTGGCGGTCGAAACAGAAGGCTTTTTATCACAGGACAAGAAATCAGAGCTCGAGAACTTAACCGGCAGAAATTTTTTTTTTGAAAAAATCCCTAAGCCCCGGGGTCACAATTTCAGAAAAAATCTGACTTTCGTGAATTCAC
This sequence comes from Podarcis tiliguerta, assembly GCF_965153285.1. NCBI lineage: Eukaryota > Metazoa > Chordata > Lepidosauria > Squamata > Lacertidae > Podarcis > Podarcis tiliguerta. The sequence continues at coordinate 64,590 of NW_028148672.1, read as the reverse complement.
TCAAAAATGGTGCCCAACGGTTGCAAATGCTCCCCTGAAAGGTTTGGCGGTCGAAACAGAAGGCTTTTTATCACAGGACAAGAAATCAGCCCTCGACAACTTAACCGGCAGAATTTTTTTTTTTGAAAAAATCCCTAAGCCCCGGGGTCACAATTTCAGAAAAAATCTGAGTTTCGGGAATTCACTCAAAAATGGTGCCCAACGGTTGCAAATGATCCCCTGAAAGGTTTGGCGGTCGAAACAGAAGGCTTTTTATCACAGGACAAGAAATCAGAGCTCGAGAACTTAACCGGCAGAATTTTTTTTTTTTGAAATATCCCTAAGCCCCGGGGTCACAATTTCAGAAAAAATCTGACTTTCGGGAATTCACTCAAAAATGGTGCCCAACGGTTGCAAATGCTCCCCTGAAAGGTTTGGCGGTCGAAACAGAAGGCTTTTTATCACAGGACAAGAAATCAGCCCTCGACAACTTAACCGGCAGAAATTTTTTTTTTGAAAAAATCCCTAAGCCCCGGGGTCACAATTTCAGAAAAAATCTGAGTTTCGGGAATTCACTCAAAAATGGTGCCCAACGGTTGCAAATGATCCCCTGAAAGGTTTGGCGGTCGAAACAGAAGGCTTTTTATCACAGGGCAAGAAATCAGACCTCGAGAACTTAGCCGGCAGAAAAATATTTTTTTGAAAAAATCCCTAAGCCCCGGGGTCACAATTTCAGAAAAAATCTGACTTTCGGGAATTCACTCAAAAATGGTGCCCAACGGTTGCCAATGCTCCCCTGAAAGGTTTGGCCGTCGAAACAGAAGGCTTTTTATCACAGGACAAGAAATCAGCCCTCGACAACTTAACCGGCAGAATTTTTTTTTTTGAAAAAATCCCTAAGCCCCGGTGTCACAATTTCAGAAAAAATCTGACTTTCGGGAATTCACTCAAAAATGGTGCCCAACGGTTGCCAATGCTCCCCTGAAAGGTTTGGCGGTCGAAACAGAAGGCTTTTTATCACAGGACAAGAAATCAGCCCTCGATAACTTAAACGGCAGAAATTTTTTTTTTGAAAAAATCCCTAAGCCACGGGGTCAAAATTTCAGAAAAAATCTGACTTTCGGGAATTCACTCAAAAATGGTGCCCAACGGTTGCAAATGCTCCCCTGAAAGTTTTGGCCGTCGAAACAGAAGGCTTTTTATCACAGGACAAGAAATCAGCCCTCGACAACTTAACCGGCAGAAATTTTTTTTTTGAAAAAATCCCTAAGCCCCGGGGTCACAATTTCAGAAAAAATCTGACTTTCGGGAATTCACTCAAAAATGGTGCCCAACGGTTGCAAATGCTCCCCTGAAAGGTTTGGCCATCGAAACAGAAGGCTTTTTATCACAGGACAAGAAATCAGCCCTCGACAACTTAACCGGCAGAAATTTTTTTTTTGAAAAAATCCCTAAGCCCCGGGGTCACAATTTCATAAAAAATCTGACTTTCGGGAATTCACTCAAAAATGGTGCCCAACGGTTGCCAATGCTCCCCTGAAAGGTTTGGCCGTCGAAACAGAAGGCTTTTTATCACAGGACAAGAAATCAGCCCTCGACAACTTAACCGGCAGAATTTTTTTTTTTGAAAAAATCCCTAAGCCCCGGGGTCACAATTTCAGAAAAAATCTGACTTTCGGGAATTCACTCAAAAATGGTGCCCAACGGTTGCCAATGCTCCCCTGAAAGGTTTGGCGGTCGAAACAGAAGGCTTTTTATCACAGGACAAGAAATCAGCCCTCGATAACTTAAACGGCAGAAATTTTTTTTTTGAAAAAATCCCTAAGCCACGGGGTCAAAATTTCAGAAAAAATCTGACTTTCGGGAATTCACTCAAAAATGGTGCCCAACGGTTGCAAATGCTCCCCTGAAAGGTTTGGCCGTCGAAACAGAAGGCTTTTTATCACAGGACAAGAAATCAGCCCTCGACAACTTAACCGGCAGAAATTTTTTTTTTGAAAAAATCCCTAAGCCCCGGGGTCACAATTTCAGAAAAAATCTGACTTTCGGGAATTCACTCAAAAATGGTGCCCAACGGTTGCAAATGCTCCCCTGAAAGGTTTGGCCATCGAAACAGAAGGCTTTTTATCACAGGACAAGAAATCAGCCCTCGACAACTTAACCGGCAGAAATTTTTTTTTTGAAAAAATCCCTAAGCCCCGGGGTCACAATTTCATAAAAAATCTGACTTTCGGGAATTCACTCAAAAATGGTGCCCAACGGTTGCCAATGCTCCCCTGAAAGGTTTGGCGGTCGAAACAGAAGGCTTTTTATCACAGGACAAGAAATCAGCCCTCGATAACTTAAACGGCAGAATTTTTTTTTTTGAAAAAATCCCTAAGCCCCGGGGTCACAATTTCAGAAAAAATCTGACTTCACGGGAATTCACTCAAAAATGGTACCCAACGGTTGCAAATGCTCCCCTGAAAGGTTTGGCCGTCGAAACAGAAGGCTTTTTATCACAGGACAAGAAATCAGCCCTCGACAACTTAACCGGCAGAAATTTTTTTTTTGAAAAAATCCCTAAGCCCCGGGGTCACAATTTCATAAAAAATCTGACTTTCGGGAATTCACTCAAAAATGGTGCCCAACGGTTGCCAATGCTCCCCTGAAAGGTTTGGCGGTCGAAACAGAAGGCTTTTTATCACAGGACAAGAAATCAGAGCTCGAGAACTTAACCGGCAGAAAAATATTTTTTTGAAAAAATCCCTAAACCCCTGGGTCACAATTTCATAAAAAATCTGACTTTCGGAAATTCACTCAAAAATGGTGCCCAACGGTTGCAAATGCTCCCCTGAAAGGTTTGGCGGTCAAAACAGAAGGCTTTTTATCACAGGACAAGAAATCAGCCCTCGATAACTTAAACGGCAGAATTTTTTTTTTTGAAAAAATCCCTAAGCCCCGGGGTCACAATTTCAGAAAAAATCTGACTTTCGGGAATTCACTCAAAAATGGTGCCCAACGGTTGCAAATGCTCCCCTGAAAGGTTTGGCCATCGAAACAGAAGGCTTTTTATCACAGGACAAGAAATCAGCCCTCGACAACTTAACCGGCAGAAATTTTTTTTTTGAAAAAATCCCTAAGCCCCGGGGTCACAATTTCATAAAAAATCTGACTTTCGGGAATTCACTCAAAAATGGTGCCCAACGGTTGCCAATGCTCCCCTGAAAGGTTTGGCGGTCGAAACAGAAGGCTTTTTATCACAGGACAAGAAATCAGCCCTCGATAACTTAACCGGCAGAAATTTTTTTTTTGAAAAAATCCCTAAGCCCCGGGGTCACAATTTCATAAAAAATCTGACTTTCGGGAATTCACTCAAAAATGGTGCCCAACGGTTGCCAATGCTCCCCTGAAAGGTTTGGCGGTCGAAACAGAAGGCTTTTTATCACAGGACAAGAAATCAGAGCTCGAGAACTTAACCGGCAGAAAAATATTTTTTTGAAAAAATCCCTAAACCCCTGGGTCACAATTTCATAAAAAATCTGACTTTCGGAAATTCACTCAAAAATGGTGCCCAACGGTTGCAAATGCTCCCCTGAAAGGTTTGGCGGTCAAAACAGAAGGCTTTTTATCACAGGACAAGTAATCAGCCCTCGATAACTTAACCGGCAGAAATTTTTTTTTTAAAAAAATACCTAAGCCCCGGGGTCACAATTTCAGAAAAAATCTGACTTTCGGGAATTCACTCAAAAATGGTGCCCAACGGTTGCAAATGCTCCCCTGAAAGGTTTGGCCGTCGAAACAGAAGGCTTTTTATCACAGGACAAGAAATAAGCCGTTGACAACTTAACCGGCAGAAATTTTTTTTTTGAAAAAATCCCTAAGCCCCGGGGTCACAATTTCAGAAAAAATCTGACTTTCGGGAATTCACTCAAAAATGGTGCCCAACGGTTGCAGATGCTCCCCTGAAAGGTTTGGCGGTCGAAACAGAAGGCTTTTTATCACAGGACAAGAAATCAGAGCTCGAGAACTTAACCGGCAGAAATTTTTTTTTTGAAAAAATCCCTAAGCCCCGGGGTCACAATTTCAGAAAAAATCTGACTTTCGTGAATTCACTCAAAAATGGTACCCAACGGTTGCAAATGCTCCCCTGAAAGGTTTGGCGGTCGAAACAGAAGGCTTTTTATCACAGGACAAGAAATCAGCCCTCGACAACTTAACCGGCAGAATTATTTTTTTTAAAAAAATCCCTAAGCCCCGGGGTCACAATTTCAGAAAAAATCTGACTTTCGGGAATTCATTCAAAAACGGTGCCGAACGGTTGCAAATGCTCCCCTGAAAGGTTTGGCCGTCGAAACAGAAGGCTTTTTATCACAGGACAAGTAATCAGCCCTCGATAACTTAACCGGCAGAAATTTTTTTTTTAAAAAAATACCTAAGCCCCGGGGTCACAATTTCATAAAAAATCTGACTTTCGGGAATTCACTCAAAAATGGTGCCCAACGGTTGCCAATGCTCCCCTGAAAGGTTTGGCCGTCGAAACAGAAGGCTTTTTATCACAGGACAAGAAATCAGCCCTTGACAACTTAACCGGCAGAAATTTTTTTTTTTAAAAAATCCCTAAGCCCCGGGGTCACAATTTCAGAAAAAATCTGACTTTCGGGAATTCACTCAAAAATGGTGCCCAACGGTTGCAGATGCTCCCCTGAAAGGTTTGGCGGTCGAAACAGAAGGCTTTTTATCACAGGACAAGAAATCAGAGCTCGAGAACTTAACCGGCAGAAATTTTTTTTTTGAAAAAATCCCTAAGCCCCGGGGTCACAATTTCAGAAAAAATCTGACTTTCGTGAATTCACTCAAAAATGGTGCCCAACGGTTGCAAATGCTCCCCTGAAAGGTTTGGCCGTCGAAACAGAAGGCTTTTTATCACAGGACAAGAAATCAGCCCTCGACAACTTAACCGGCAGAATTTTTTTTTTTGAAAAAATCCCTAAGCCCCGGGGTCACAATTTCAGAAAAAATCTGACTTTCGGGAATTCACTCAAAAATGGTGCCCAACGGTTGCAAATGATCCCCTGAAAGGTTTGGCGGTCGAAACAGAAGGCTTTTTATCACAGGACAAGAAATCAGAGCTCGAGAACTTAACCGGCAGAATTTTTTTTTTTTGAAATATCCCTAAGCCCCGGGGTCACAATTTCAGAAAAAATCTGACTTTCGGGAATTCACTCAAAAATGGTGCCCAACGGTTGCAAATGCTCCCCTGAAAGGTTTGGCGGTCGAAACAGAAGGCTTTTTATCACAGGACAAGAAATCAGCCCTCGACAACTTAACCGGCAGAAATTTTTTTTTTGAAAAAATCCCTAAGCCCCGGGGTCACAATTTCAGAAAAAATCTGACTTTCGTGAATTCACTCAAAAATGGTGCCCAACGGTTGCAAATGCTCCCCTGAAAGGTTTGGCGGTCGAAACAGAAGGCTTTTTATCACAGGACAAGAAATCAGCCCTCGACAACTTAACCGGCAGAAATTTTTTTTTTGAAAAAATCCCTAAGCCCCGGGGTCACAATTTCATAAAAAATCTGACTTTCGGGAATTCACTCAAAAATGGTGCCCAACGGTTGCAAATGATCCCCTGAAAGGTTTGGCGGTCGTAACAGAAGGCTTTTTATCACAGGGCAAGAAATCAGACCTCGAGAACTTAGCCGGCAGAAAAATATTTTTTTGAAAAAATCCCTAAGCCCCGGGGTCACAATTTCAGAAAAAATCTGACTTTCGGGAATTCACTCAAAAATGGTGCCCAACGGTTGCCAATGCTCCCCTGAAAGGTTTGGCCGTCGAAACAGAAGGCTTTTTATCACAGGACAAGAAATCAGCCCTCGACAACTTAACCGGCAGAATTTTTTTTTTTGAAAAAATCCCTAAGCCCCGGGGTCACAATTTCAGAAAAAATCTGACTTTCGGGAATTCACTCAAAAATGGTGCCCAACGGTTGCCAATGCTCCCCTGAAAGGTTTGGCGGTCGAAACAGAAGGCTTTTTATCACAGGACAAGAAATCAGCCCTCGATAAATTAAACGGCAGAATTTTTTTTTTTGAAAAAATCCCTAAGCCCCGGGGTCTCAATTTCAGAAAAAATCTGACTTTCGGGAATTCACTCAAAAATGGTGCCCAACGGTTGCAAATGCTCCCCTGAAAGGTTTGGCCGTCGAAACAGAAGGCTTTTTATCACAGGACAAGAAATCAGCCCTCGACAACTTAACCGGCAGAAATTTTTTTTTTGAAAAAATCCCTAAGCCCCGGGGTCACAATTTCATAAAAAATCTGACTTTCGGGAATTCACTCAAAAATGGTGCCCAACGGTTGCAAATGCTCCCCTGAAAGGTTTGGCGGTCGAAACAGAAGGCTTTTTATCACAGGACAAGAAATCAGCCCTCGATAACTTAAACGGCAGAATTTTTTTTTTTGAAAAAATCCCTAAGCCCCGGGGTCACAATTTCAGAAAAAATCTGACTTCACGGGAATTCACTCAAAAATGGTACCCAACGGTTGCAAATGCTCCCCTGAAAGGTTTGGCCGTCGAAACAGAAGGCTTTTTATCATAGGACAAGAAATCAGCCCTCGACAACTTAACCGGCAGAAATTTTTTTTTTGAAAAAATCCCTAAGCCCCGGGGTCACAATTTCATAAAAAATCTGACTTTCGGGAATTCACTCAAAAATGGTGCCCAACGGTTGCAAATGCTCCCCTGAAAGGTTTGGCCGTCGAAACAGAAGGCTTTTTATCACAGGACAAGAAATCAGCCCTCGACAACTTAACCGGCAGAAGTTTTTTTTTTGAAAAAATCCCTAAGCCGCGGGGTCACAATTTCAGAAAAAATCTGACTTTCGGGAATTCACTCAAAAATGGTGCCCAACGGTTGCAAATGCTCCCCTGAAAGGTTTGGCCGTCGAAACAGAAGGCTTTTCATCACAGGACAAGAAATCAGGCCTCGACAACTTAACCGGCAGAATTTTTTTTTTAAAAAAAATCCCTAAGCCCCGGGGTCACAATTTCATAAAAAATCTGACTTTCGGGAATTCACTCAAAAATGGTGCCCAGCGGTTGCAGATGCTCCCCTGAAAGGTTTGGCGGTCGAAACAGAAGGCTTTTTATCACAGGACAAGAAATCAGAGCTCGAGAACTTAACCGGCAGAAAAATATTTTTTTGAAAAAATCCCTAAGCCCCTGGGTCACAATTTCATAAAAAATCTGACTTTCGGAAATTCACTCAAAAATGGTGCCCAACGGTTGCAAATGCTCCCCTGAAAGGTTTGGCGGTCAAAACAGAAGGCTTTATATCACAGGACAAGTAATCAGCCCTCGATAACCGGCAGAAATTTTTTTTTTAAAAAAATACCTAAGCCCCGGGGTCACAATTTCAGAAAAAATCTGACTTTCGGGAATTCACTCAAAAATGGTGCCCAACGGTTGCAAATGCTCCCCTGAAAGGTTTGGCGGTCGAAACAGAAGGCTTTTCATCACAGGACAAGAAATCAGGCCTCGACAACTTAACCGGCAGAATTTTTTTTTTAAAAAAAATCCCTAAGCCCCGGGGTCACAATTTCATAAAAAATCTGACTTTCGGGAATTCACTCAAAAATGGTGCCCAGCGGTTGCAGATGCTCCCCTGAAAGGTTTGGCGGTCGAAACAGAAGGCTTTTTATCACAGGACAAGAAATCAGAGCTCGAGAACTTAACCGGCAGAAAAATATTTTTTTGAAAAAATCCCTAAGCCCCTGGGTCACAATTTCATAAAAAATCTGACTTTCGGAAATTCACTCAAAAATGGTGCCCAACGGTTGCAAATGCTCCCCTGAAAGGTTTGGCGGTCAAAACAGAAGGCTTTTTATCACAGGACAAGTAATCAGCCCTCGATAACTTAACCGGCAGAAATTTTTTTTTTAAAAAAATACCTAAGCCCCGGGGTCACAATTTCAGAAAAAATCTGACTTTCGGGAATTCACTCAAAAATGGTGCCCAACGGTTGCAAATGCTCCCCTGAAAGGTTTGGCCGTCGAAACAGAAGGCTTTTTATCACAGGACAAGAAATCAGCCCTTGACAACTTAACCGGCAGAAATTTTTTTTTTTAAAAAATCCCTAAGCCCCGGGGTCACAATTTCAGAAAAAATCTGACTTTCGGGAATTCACTCAAAAATGGTGCCCAACGGTTGCAAATGCTCCCCTGAAAGGTTTGGCCGTCGAAACAGAAGGCTTTTCATCACAGGACAAGAAATCAGGCCTCGACAACTTAACCGGCAGAATTTTTTTTTTAAAAAAAATCCCTAAGCCCCGGGGTCACAATTTCATAAAAAATCTGACTTTCGGGAATTCACTCAAAAATGGTGCCCAGCGGTTGCAGATGCTCCCCTGAAAGGTTTGGCGGTCGAAACAGAAGGCTTTTTATCACAGGACAAGAAATCAGAGCTCGAGAACTTAACCGGCAGAAAAATATTTTTTTGAAAAAATCCCTAAGCCCCTGGGTCACAATTTCATAAAAAATCTGACTTTCGGAAATTCACTCAAAAATGGTGCCCAACGGTTGCAAATGCTCCCCTGAAAGGTTTGGCGGTCAAAACAGAAGGCTTTTTATCACAGGACAAGTAATCAGCCCTCGATAACTTAACCGGCAGAAATTTTTTTTTTAAAAAAATACCTAAGCCCCGGGGTCACAATTTCAGAAAAAATCTGACTTTTGGGAATTCACTCAAAAATGGTGCCCAACGGTTGCAAATGCTCCCCTGAAAGGTTTGGCCGTCGAAACAGAAGGCTTTTTATCACAGGACAAGAAATCAGCCCTTGACAACTTAACCGGCAGAAATTTTTTTTTTGAAAAAATCCCTAAGCCCCGGGGTCACAATTTCAGAAAAAATCTGACTTTCGGGAATTCACTCAAAAATGGTGCCCAACGGTTGCAGATGCTCCCCTGAAAGGTTTGGCGGTCGAAACAGAAGGCTTTTTATCACAGGAGAAGAAATCAGAGCTCGAGAACTTAACCGGCAGAAATTTTTTTTTTGAAAAAATCCCTAAGCCCCGGGGTCACAATTTCAGAAAAAATCTGACTTTCGTGAATTCACTCAAAAATGGTGCCCAACGGTTGCAAATGCTCCCCTGAAAGGTTTGGCGGTCGAAACAGTAGGCTTTTTATCACAGGACAAGAAATCAGCCCTCGATAACTTAAACGGCAGAATTTTTTTTTTTGAAAAAATCCCTAAGCCCCGGGGTCTCAATTTCAGAAAAAATCTGACTTTCGGGAATTCACTCAAAAATGGTGCCCAACGGTTGCAAATGCTCCCCTGAAAGGTTTGGCCGTCGAAACAGAAGGCTTTTTATCACAGGACAAGAAATCAGCCCTCGACAACTTAACCGGCAGAAATTTTTTTTTTGAAAAAATCCCTAAGCCCCGGGGTCACAATTTCAGAAAAAATCTGACTTTCGGGAATTCACTCAAAAATGGTGCCCAACGGTTGCAAATGCTCCCCTGAAAGGTTTGGCCATCGAAACAGAAGGCTTTTTATCACAGGACAAGAAATCAGCCCTCGACAACTTAACCGGCAGAAATTTTTTTTTTGAAAAAATCCCTAAGCCCCGGGGTCACAATTTCATAAAAAATCTGACTTTCGGGAATTCACTCAAAAATGGTGCCCAACGGTTGCCAATGCTCCCCTGAAAGGTTTGGCGGTCGAAACAGAAGGCTTTTTATCACAGGACAAGAAATCAGCCCTCGATAACTTAAACGGCAGAATTTTTTTTTTTGAAAAAATCCCTAAGCCCCGGGGTCACAATTTCAGAAAAAATCTGACTTCACGGGAATTCACTCAAAAATGGTACCCAACGGTTGCAAATGCTCCCCTGAAAGGTTTGGCCGTCGAAACAGAAGGCTTTTTATCACAGGACAAGAAATCAGCCCCCGACAACTTAACCGGCAGAAATTTTTTTTTTGAAAAAATCCCTAAGCCCCGGGGTCACAATTTCAGAAAATATCTGACTTTCGGGAATTCACTCAAAAATGGTGCCGAACGGTTGCAAATGCTCCCCTGAAAGGTTTGGCCATCGAAACAGAAGGCTTTTTATCATAGGACAAGAAATCAGCCCTCGACAACTTAACCGGCAGAAATTTTTTTTTTGAAAAAATCCCTAAGCCCCGGGGTCACAATTTCATAAAAAATCTGACTTTCGGGAATTCACTCCAAAATGGTGCCCAACGGTTGCAAATGCTCCCCTGAAAGGTTTGGCCGTCGAAACAGAAGGCTTTTTATCACAGGACAAGAAATCAGCCCTCGACAACTTAACCGGCAGAAGTTTTTTTTTTGAAAAAATCCCTAAGCCGCGGGGTCACAATTTCAGAAAAAATCTTTCTTTCGGGAATTCACTCAAAAATGGTGCCCAACGGTTGCAAATGCTCCCCTGAAAGGTTTGGCCGTCGAAACAGAAGGCTTTTCATCACAGGACAAGAAATCAGGCCTCGACAACTTAACCGGCAGAATTTTTTTTTAAAAAAAAATCCCTAAGCCCCGGGGTCACAATTTCATAAAAAATCTGACTTTCGGGAATTCACTCAAAAATGGTGCCCAGCGGTTGCAGATGCTCCCCTGAAAGGTTTGGCGGTCGAAACAGAAGGCTTTTTATCACAGGACAAGAAATCAGAGCTCGAGAACTTAACCGGCAGAAAAATATTTTTTTGAAAAAATCCCTAAGCCCCTGGGTCACAATTTCATAAAAAATCTGACTTTCGGAAATTCACTCAAAAATGGTGCCCAACGGTTGCAAATGCTCCCCTGAAAGGTTTGGCGGTCAAAACAGAAGGCTTTTTATCACAGGACAAGTAATCAGCCCTCGATAACTTAACCGGCAGAAATTTTTTTTTTTAAAAAATCCCTAAGCCCCGGGGTCACAATTTCAGAAAAAATCTGACTTTCGGGAATTCACTCAAAAATGGTGCCCAACGGTTGCAGATGCTCCCCTGAAAGGTTTGGCGGTCGAAACAGAAGGCTTTTTATCACAGGACAAGAAATCAGAGCTCGAGAACTTAACCGGCAGAATTTTTTTTTTTGAAAAAATCCCTAAGCCCCGGGTTCACAATTTCAGAAAAAATCTGACGTTCGTGAATTCACTCAAAAATGGTGCCCAACGGTTGCAAATGCTCCCCTGAAAGGTTTGGCGGTCGAAACAGAAGGCTTTTTATCACAGGACAAGAAATCAGCCCTCGACAACTTAACCGGCAGAATTTTTTTTTTTGAAAAAATCCCTAAGCCCCGGGGTCACAATTTCAGAAAAAATCTGACTTTCGGGAATTCACTCAAAAATGGTGCCCAACGGTTGCAAATGATCCCCTGAAAGGTTTGGCGGTCGAAACAGAAGGCTTTTTATCACAGGACAAGAAATCAGAGCTCGAGAACTTAACCGGCAGAATTTTTTTTTTTTGAAATATCCCTAAGCCCCGGGGTCACAATTTCAGAAAAAATCTGACTTTCGGGAATTCACTCAAAAATGGTGCCCAACGGTTGCAAATGCTCCCCTGAAAGCTTTGGCGGTCGAAACAGAAGGCTTTTTATCACAGGACAAGAAATCAGCCCTCGACAACTTAACCGGCAGAAATTTTTTTTTTGAAAAAATCCCTAAGCCCCGGGGTCACAATTTCAGAAAATATCTGACTTTCGGGAATTCACTCAAAAATGGTGCCGAACGGTTGCAAATGCTCCCCTGAAAGGTTTGGCCATCGAAACAGAAGGCTTTTTATCATAGGACAAGAAATCAGCCCTCGACAACTTAACCGGCAGAATTTTTTTTTTTGAAAAAATCCCTAAGCCCCGGGGTCACAATTTCATAAAAAATCTGACTTTCGGGAATTCACTCAAAAATGGTGCCCAACGGTTGCAAATGCTCCCCTGAAAGGTTTGGCCGTCGAAACAGAAGGCTTTTTATCACAGGACAAGAAATCAGCCCTCGACAACTTAACCGGCAGAAGTTTTTTTTTTGAAAAAATCCCTAAGCCGCGGGGTCACAATTTCAGAAAAAATCTGACTTTCGGGAATTCACTCAAAAATGGTGCCCAACGGTTGCAAATGCTCCCCTGAAAGGTTTGGCCGTCGAAACAGAAGGCTTTTCATCACAGGACAAGAAATCAGGCCTCGACAACTTAACCGGCAGAATTTTTTTTTTTAAAAAAATCCCTAAGCCCCGGGGTCACAATTTCATAAAAAATCTGACTTTCGGGAATTCACTCAAAAATGGTGCCCAGCGGTTGCAGATGCTCCCCTGAAAGGTTTGGCGGTCGAAACAGAAGGCTTTTTATCACAGGACAAGAAATCAGAGCTCGAGAACTTAACCGGCAGAAAAATATTTTTTTGAAAAAATCCCTAAGCCCCTGGGTCACAATTTCATAAAAAATCTGACTTTCGGAAATTCACTCAAAAATGGTGCCCAACGGTTGCAAATGCTCCCCTGAAAGGTTTGGCGGTCAAAACAGAAGGCTTTTTATCACAGGACAAGTAATCAGCCCTCGATAACTTAACCGGCAGAAATTTTTTTTAAAAAAAATACCTAAGCCCCGGGGTCACAATTTCAGAAAAAATCTGACTTTCGGGAATTCACTCAAAAATGGTGCCCAACGGTTGCAAATGCTCCCCTGAAAGGTTTGGCCGTCGAAACAGAAGGCTTTTTATCACAGGACAAGAAATCAGCCCTTGACAACTTAACCGGCAGAAATTTTTTTTTTTAAAAAATCCCTAAGCCCCGGGGTCACAATTTCAGAAAAAATCTGACTTTCGGGAATTCACTCAAAAATGGTGCCCAACGGTTGCAGATGCTCCCCTGAAAGGTTTGGCGGTCGAAACAGAAGGCTTTTTATCACAGGACAAGAAATCAGAGCTCGAGAACTTAACCGGCAGAATTTTTTTTTTTGAAAAAATCCCTAAGCCCCGGGTTCACAATTTCAGAAAAAATCTGACGTTCGTGAATTCACTCAAAAATGGTGCCCAACGGTTGCAAATGCTCCCCTGAAAGGTTTGGCGGTCGAAACAGAAGGCTTTTTATCACAGGACAAGAAATCAGCCCTCGACAACTTAACCGGCAGAATTTTTTTTTTTGAAAAAATCCCTAAGCCCCGGGGTCACAATTTCAGAAAAAATCTGACTTTCGGGAATTCACTCAAAAATGGTGCCCAACGGTTGCAAATGATCCCCTGAAAGGTTTGGCGGTCGAAACAGAAGGCTTTTTATCACAGGACAAGAAATCAGAGCTCGAGAACTTAACCGGCAGAATTTTTTTTTTTTGAAATATCCCTAAGCCCCGGGGTCACAATTTCAGAAAAAATCTGACTTTCGGGAATTCACTCAAAAATGGTGCCCAACGGTTGCAAATGCTCCCCTGAAAGGTTTGGCGGTCGAAACAGAAGGCTTTTTATCACAGGACAAGAAATCAGCCCTCGACAACTTAACCGGCAGAAATTTTTTTTTTGAAAAAATCCCTAAGCCCCGGGGTCACAATTTCAGAAAAAATCTGACTTTCGGGAATTCACTCAAAAATGGTGCCCAACGGTTGCAAATGATCCCCTGAAAGGTTTGGCGGTCGAAACAGAAGGCTTTTTATCACAGGGCAAGAAATCAGACCTCAAGAACTTAGCCGGCAGAAAAATATTTTTTTGAAAAAATCCCTAAGCCCCGGGGTCACAATTTCAGAAAAAATCTGACTTTCGGGAATTCACTCAAAAATGGTGCCCAACGGTTGCCAATGCTCCCCTGAAAGGTTTGGCCGTCGAAACAGAAGGCTTTTTATCACAGGACAAGAAATCAGCCCTCGACAACTTAACCGGCAGAATTTTTTTTTTTGAAAAAATCCCTAAGCCCCGGGGTCACAATTTCAGAAAAAATCTGACTTTCGGGAATTCACTCAAAAATGGTGCCCAACGGTTGCCAATGCTCCCCTGAAAGGTTTGGCGGTCGAAACAGAAGGCTTTTTATCACAGGACAAGAAATCAGCCCTCGATAACTTAAACGGCAGAAATTTTTTTTTTGAAAAAATCCCTAAGCCACGGGGTCAAAATTTCAGAAAAAATCTGACTTTCGGGAATTCACTCAAAAATGGTGCCCAACGGTTGCAAATGCTCCCCTGAAAGTTTTGGCCGTCGAAACAGAAGGCTTTTTATCACAGGACAAGAAATCAGCCCTCGACAGCTTAACCGGCAGAATTTTTTTTTTTGAAAAAATCCCTAAGCCCCGGGGTCACAATTTCAGAAAAAATCTGACTTTCGGGAATTCACTCAAAAATGGTGCCCAACGGTTGCCAATGCTCCCCTGAAAGGTTTGGCGGTCGAAACAGAAGGCTTTTTATCACAGGACAAGAAATCAGCCCTCGATAACTTAAACGGCAGAAATTTTTTTTTTGAAAAAATCCCTAAGCCACGGGGTCAAAATTTCAGAAAAAATCTGACTTTCGGGAATTCACTCAAAAATGGTGCCCAACGGTTGCAAATGCTCCCCTGAAAGGTTTGGCCGTCGAAACAGAAGGCTTTTTATCACAGGACAAGAAATCAGCCCTCGACAACTTAACCGGCAGAAATTTTTTTTTTGAAAAAATCCCTAAGCCCCGGGGTCACAATTTCAGAAAAAACCTGACTTTCGGGAATTCACTCAAAAATGGTGCCCAACGGTTGCAGATGCTCCCCTGAAAGGTTTGGCGGTCGAAACAGAAGGCTTTTTATCACAGGACAAGAAATCAGAGCTCGAGAACTTAACCGGCAGAAATTTTTTTTTTGAAAAAATCCCTAAGCCCCGGGGTCACAATTTCAGAAAAAATCTGACTTTCGTGAATTCACTCAAAAATGGTGCCCAACGGTTGCAAATGCTCCCCTGAAAGGTTTGGCGGTCGAAACAGAAGGCTTTTTATCACAGGACAAGAAATCAGCCCTCGACAACTTAACCGGCAGAATTATTTTTTTTAAAAAAATCCCTAAGCCCCGGGGTCACAATTTCAGAAAAAATCTGACTTTCGGGAATTCATTCAAAAACGGTGCCGAACGGTTGCAAATGCTCCCCTGAAAGGTTTGGCCGTCGAAACAGAAGGCTTTTTATCACAGGACAAGAAATCAGCCCTCAACAACTTAACCGGCAGAAAATTTTTTTTTGAAAAAAATCCCTAAGCCCCGGGGTCACAATTTCAGAAAAAATCTGACTTTCGGGAATTCACTCAAAAACGGTGCCCAACGGTTGCAAATGCTCCCCTGAAAGGTTTGGCCGTCGAAACAGAAGGCTTTTTATCACAGGACAAGAAATCAGCCCTCAACAACTTAACCGGCAGAATTTTTTTTTTTGAAAAAAATCCTTAAGCCCCGGGGTCACAATTTCAGAAAAAATCTGACTTTCGGGAATTCACTCAAAAATGGTGCCCAATGGTTGCAAATGCTCCCCTGAAAGGTTTGGCCGTCGAAACAGAAGGCTTTTTATCACAGGACAAGAAATCAGAGCTCGAGAACTTAACCGGCAGAATTTTTTTTTTTGAAAAAATCCCTAAGCCCCGGGGTCACAATTTCATAAAAAATCTGACTTTCGTTAATTCACTCAAAAATGGTGCCCAGCGGTTGCCAATGCTCCCCTGAAAGGTTTGGCGGTCGAAACAGAAGGCTTTTTATCACAGGACAAGAAATCAGTCCTCGATAACTTAACCGGCAGAAATTTTTTTTTTTGAAAACATCCCTAAGCCCCGGGGTCACACTTTCAGAAAAAATCTGACTTTCGGGAATTCACTCAAAAATGGTGCCCAACGGTTGCAGATGCTCCCCTGAAAGGTTTGGCGGTCGAAACAGAAGGCTTTTTATCACAGGACAAGAAATCAGAGCTCGAGAACTTAACCGGCAGAAATTTTTTTTTTGAAAAAATCCCTAAGCCCCGGGGTCACAATTTCAGAAAAAATCTGACTTTCGGGAATTCACTCAAAAATGGTGCCCAACGGTTGCAGATGCTCCCCTGAAAGGTTTCGCGGTCGAAACAGAAGGTTTTTTATCACAGGACAAGAAATCAGAGCTCGAGAACTTAACCGGCAGAATTTTTTTTTTTTGAAATATCCCTAAGCCCCGGGGTCACAATTTCAGAAAAAATCTGACTTTCGGGAATTCACTCAAAAATGGTGCCCAACGGTTGCAAATGCTCCCCTGAAAGGTTTGGCGGTCGAAACAGAAGGCTTTTTATCACAGGACAAGAAATCAGCCCTCGACAACTTAACCGGCAGAAATTTTTTTTTTTGAAAAAATCCCTAAGCCCCGGGGTCACAATTTCAGAAAAAATCTGACTTTCGGGAATTCACTCAAAAATGGTGCCCAACGGTTGCAAATGATCCCCTGAAAGGTTTGGCGGTCGAAACAGAAGGCTTTTTATCACAGGGCAAGAAATCAGACCTCGAGAACTTAGCCGGCAGAAAAATATTTTTTTGAAAAAATCCCTAAGCCCCGGGGTCACAATTTCAGAAAAAATCTGACTTTCGGGAATTCACTCAAAAATGGTGCCCAACGGTTGCCAATGCTCCCCTGAAAGGTTTGGCCGTCGAAACAGAAGGCTTTTTATCACAGGACAAGAAATCAGCCCTCGACAACTTAACCGGCAGAATTTTTTTTTTTGAAAAAATCCCTAAGCCCCGGGGTCACAATTTCATAAAAAATCTGACTTTCGGGAATTCACTCAAAAATGGTGCCCAACGGTTGCCAATGCTCCCCTGAAAGGTTTGGCGGTCGAAACAGAAGGCTTTTTATCACAGGACAAGAAATCAGCCCTCGATAACTTAAACGGCAGAAATTTTTTTTTTGAAAAAATCCCTAAGCCACGGGGTCAAAATTTCAGAAAAAATCTGACTTTCGGGAATTCACTCAAAAATGGTGCCCAACGGTTGCCAATGCTCCCCTGAAAGGTTTGGCGGTCGAAACAGAAGGCTTTTTATCACAGGACAAGAAATCAGCCCTCGACAACTTAACCGGCAGAAATTTTTTTTTTTGAAAAAATCCCTAAGCCCCGGGGTCACAATTTCAGAAAAAATCTGACTTTCGGGAATTCACTCAAAAATGGTGCCCAACGGTTGCAAATGCTCCCCTGAAATGTTTGGCCGTCGAAACAGAAGGCTTTTTATCACAGGATAAGAAATCAGCCCTCGACAACTTAACCGGCAGATTTTTTTTTTTTGAAAATATCCCTAAGCCCCGGGGTCACAATTTCAGGAAAAAATCTGACTTTCGGGAATTCACTCAAAAACGGTGGCCAACGGTTGCAGATGCTCCCCTGAAAGGTTTGGCGGTCGAAACAGAAGGCTTTTTATCACAGGACAAGAAATCAGAGCTCGAGAACTTAACCGGCAGAAATTTTTTTTTTTGAAAAAATCCCTAAGCCCCGGGGTCACAATTTCAGAAAAAATCTGACTTTCGGGAATTCACTCAAAAATGGTGCCCAACGGTTGCAAATGCTCCCCTGAAAGGTTTGGCCGTCGAAACAGAAGGCTTTTTATCACAGGACAAGAAATCAGCCCTCGACAACTTAACCGGCAGAATTTTTTTTTTTTAAAAAATCCCTAAGCCCCGGGGTCACAATTTCAGAAAAAATCTGACTTTCGGGAATTCATTCAAAAACGGTGCCGAACGGTTGCAAATGCTCCCCTGAAAGGTTTGGCCGTCGAAACAGAAGGCTTTTTATCACAGGACAAGAAATCAGCCCTCAACAACTTAACCGGCAGAAATTTTTTTTTTGAAAAAAATCCCTAAGCCCCGGGGTCACAATTTCAGAAAAAATCTGACTTTCGGTAATTCACTCAAAAATGGTGCCCAATGGTTGCAAATGCTCCCCTGAAATGTTTGGCCGTCGAAACAGAAGGCTTTTTATCACAGGACAAGAAATCAGAGCTCGAGAACTTAACCGGCAGAATTTTTTTTTTTGAAAATATCCCTAAGCCCCGGGGTCACAATTTCAGGAAAAAATCTGACTTTCGGGAATTCACTCAAAAACGGTGGCCAACGGTTGCAAATGCTCCCCTGAAAGGTTTGGCCGTCGAAACAGAAGGCTTTTTATCACAGGACAAGAAATCAGCCCTCGACAACTTAACCGGCAGAAATTTTTTTTTTGAAAAAATCCCTAAGCCACGGGGTCACAATTTCAGAAAAAATCTGACTTTCGGGAATTCACTCAAAAATGGTGCCCAACGGTTGCAAATGCTCCCCTGAAAGGTTTGGCGGTCGAAAAAGAAGGCTTTTTATCACAGGACAAGAAATCAGCCCTCAACAACTTAACCGGCAGAAATTATTTTTTTGAAAAAATCCCTAAGCCCCGGGGTCACAATTTCAGAAAAAATCTGACTTTCGGGAATTCACTCAAAAATGGTGCCCAACGGTTGCAAATGCTCCCCTGAAAGGTTTGGCCGTCGAAACAGAAGGCTTTTTATCACAGGACAAGAAATCAGCCCTCGACAACTTAACCGGCAGAAATTTTTTTTTTGAAAAAATCCCTAAGCCCCGGGGTCACAATTTCATAAAAAATCTGACTTTCGGGAATTCACTCAAAAATGGTGCCCAACGGTTGCCAATGCTCCCCTGAAAGGTTTGGCGGTCGAAACAGAAGGCTTTTTATCACAGGACAAGAAATCAGCCCTCGATAACTTAAACGGCAGAATTTTTTTTTTTGAAAAAATCCCTAAGCCCCGGGGTCACAATTTCAGAAAAAATCTGACTTCACGGGAATTCACTCAAAAATGGTACCCAACGGTTGCAAATGCTCCCCTGAAAGGTTTGGCCGTCGAAACAGAAGGCTTTTTATCACAGGACAAGAAATCAGCCCCCGACAACTTAACCGGCAGAAATTTTTTTTTTGAAAAAATCCCTAAGCCCCGGGGTCACAATTTCAGAAAATATCTGACTTTCGGGAATTCACTCAAAAATGGTGCCGAACGGTTGCAAATGCTCCCCTGAAAGGTTTGGCCATCGAAACAGAAGGCTTTTTATCATAGGACAAGAAATCAGCCCTCGACAACTTAACCGGCAGAAATTTTTTTTTTGAAAAAATCCCTAAGCCCCGGGGTCACAATTTCATAAAAAATCTGACTTTCGGGAATTCACTCAAAAATGGTGCCCAACGGTTGCAAATGCTCCCCTGAAAGGTTTGGCGGTCAAAACAGAAGGGTTTTTATCACAGGACAAGTAATCAGCCCTCGATAACTTAACCGGCAGAAATTTTTTTTTTAAAAAAATACCTAAGCCCCGGGGTCACAATTTCATAAAAAATCTGACTTTCGGGAATTCACTCAAAAATGGTGCCCAACGGTTGCCAATGCTCCCCTGAAAGGTTTGGCCGTCGAAACAGAAGGCTTTTTATCACAGGACAAGAAATCAGCCCTTGACAACTTAACCGGCAGAAATTTTTTTTTTTAAAAAATCCCTAAGCCCCGGGGTCACAATTTCAGAAAAAATCTGACTTTCGGGAATTCACTCAAAAATGGTGCCCAACGGTTGCAGATGCTCCCCTGAAAGGTTTGGCGGTCGAAACAGAAGGCTTTTTATCACAGGACAAGAAATCAGAGCTCGAGAACTTAACCGGCAGAAATTTTTTTTTTGAAAAAATCCCTAAGCCCCGGGGTCACAATTTCAGAAAAAATCTGACTTTCGTGAATTCACTCAAAAATGGTGCCCAACGGTTGCAAATGCTCCCCTGAAAGGTTTGGCGGTCGAAACAGAAGGCTTTTTATCACAGGACAAGAAATCAGCCCTCGACAACTTAACCGGCAGAATTTTTTTTTTTGAAAAAATCCCTAAGCCCCGGGGTCACAATTTCAGAAAAAATCTGAGTTTCGGGAATTCACTCAAAAATGGTGCCCAACGGTTGCAAATGATCCCCTGAAAGGTTTGGCGGTCGAAACAGAAGGCTTTTTATCACAGGACAAGAAATCAGAGCTCGAGAACTTAACCGGCAGAATTTTTTTTTTTTGAAATATCCCTAAGCCCCGGGGTCACAATTTCAGAAAAAATCTGACTTTCGGGAATTCACTCAAAAATGGTGCCCAACGGTTGCAAATGCTCCCCTGAAAGGTTTGGCGGTCGAAACAGAAGGCTTTTTATCACAGGACAAGAAATCAGCCCTCGACAACTTAACCGGCAGAAATTTTTTTTTTGAAAAAATCCCTAAGCCCCGGGGTCACAATTTCAGAAAAAATCTGAGTTTCGGGAATTCACTCAAAAATGGTGCCCAACGGTTGCAAATGATCCCCTGAAAGGTTTGGCGGTCGAAACAGAAGGCTTTTTATCACAGGGCAAGAAATCAGACCTCGAGAACTTAGCCGGCAGAAAAATATTTTTTTGAAAAAATCCCTAAGCCCCGGGGTCACAATTTCAGAAAAAATCTGACTTTCGGGAATTCACTCAAAAATGGTGCCCAACGGTTGCCAATGCTCCCCTGAAAGGTTTGGCCGTCGAAACAGAAGGCTTTTTATCACAGGACAAGAAATCAGCCCTCGACAACTTAACCGGCAGAATTTTTTTTTTTGAAAAAATCCCTAAGCCCCGGGGTCACAATTTCAGAAAAAATCTGACTTTCGGGAATTCACTCAAAAATGGTGCCCAACGGTTGCCAATGCTCCCCTGAAAGGTTTGGCGGTCGAAACAGAAGGCTTTTTATCACAGGACAAGAAATCAGCCCTCGATAACTTAAACGGCAGAAATTTTTTTTTTGAAAAAATCCCTAAGCCACGGGGTCAAAATTTCAGAAAAAATCTGACTTTCGGGAATTCACTCAAAAATGGTGCCCAACGGTTGCAAATGCTCCCCTGAAAGTTTTGGCCGTCGAAACAGAAGGCTTTTTATCACAGGACAAGAAATCAGCCCTCGACAACTTAACCGGCAGAAATTTTTTTTTTGAAAAAATCCCTAAGCCCCGGGGTCACAATTTCAGAAAAAATCTGACTTTCGGGAATTCACTCAAAAATGGTGCCCAACGGTTGCAAATGCTCCCCTGAAAGGTTTGGCCATCGAAACAGAAGGCTTTTTATCACAGGACAAGAAATCAGCCCTCGACAACTTAACCGGCAGAAATTTTTTTTTTCGAAAAAATCCCTAAGCCCCGGGGTCACAATTTCATAAAAAATCTGACTTTCGGGAATTCACTCAAAAATGGTGCCCAACGGTTGCCAATGCTCCCCTGAAAGGTTTGGCCGTCGAAACAGAAGGCTTTTTATCACAGGACAAGAAATCAGCCCTCGACAACTTAACCGGCAGAATTTTTTTTTTTGAAAAAATCCCTAAGCCCCGGGGTCACAATTTCAGAAAAAATCTGACTTTCGGGAATTCACTCAAAAATGGTGCCCAACGGTTGCCAATGCTCCCCTGAAAGGTTTGGCGGTCGAAACAGAAGGCTTTTTATCACAGGACAAGAAATCAGCCCTCGATAACTTAAACGGCAGAAATTTTTTTTTTGAAAAAATCCCTAAGCCACGGGGTCAAAATTTCAGAAAAAATCTGACTTTCGGGAATTCACTCAAAAATGGTGCCCAACGGTTGCAAATGCTCCCCTGAAAGGTTTGGCCGTCGAAACAGAAGGCTTTTTATCACAGGACAAGAAATCAGCCCTCGACAACTTAACCGGCAGAAATTTTTTTTTTGAAAAAATCCCTAAGCCCCGGGGTCACAATTTCAGAAAAAATCTGACTTTCGGGAATTCACTCAAAAATGGTGCCCAACGGTTGCAAATGCTCCCCTGAAAGGTTTGGCCATCGAAACAGAAGGCTTTTTATCACAGGACAAGAAATCAGCCCTCGACAACTTAACCGGCAGAAATTTTTTTTTTGAAAAAATCCCTAAGCCCCGGGGTCACAATTTCATAAAAAATCTGACTTTCGGGAATTCACTCAAAAATGGTGCCCAACGGTTGCCAATGCTCCCCTGAAAGGTTTGGCGGTCGAAACAGAAGGCTTTTTATCACAGGACAAGAAATCAGCCCTCGATAACTTAAACGGCAGAATTTTTTTTTTTGAAAAAATCCCTAAGCCCCGGGGTCACAATTTCAGAAAAAATCTGACTTCACGGGAATTCACTCAAAAATGGTACCCAACGGTTGCAAATGCTCCCCTGAAAGGTTTGGCCGTCGAAACAGAAGGCTTTTTATCACAGGACAAGAAATCAGCCCTCGACAACTTAACCGGCAGAAATTTTTTTTTTGAAAAAATCCCTAAGCCCCGGGGTCACAATTTCATAAAAAATCTGACTTTCGGGAATTCACTCAAAAATGGTGCCCAACGGTTGCCAATGCTCCCCTGAAAGGTTTGGCGGTCGAAACAGAAGGCTTTTTATCACAGGACAAGAAATCAGAGCTCGAGAACTTAACCGGCAGAAAAATATTTTTTTGAAAAAATCCCTAAACCCCTGGGTCACAATTTCATAAAAAATCTGACTTTCGGAAATTCACTCAAAAATGGTGCCCAACGGTTGCAAATGCTCCCCTGAAAGGTTTGGCGGTCAAAACAGAAGGCTTTTTATCACAGGACAAGAAATCAGCCCTCGATAACTTAAACGGCAGAATTTTTTTTTTTGAAAAAATCCCTAAGCCCCGGGGTCACAATTTCAGAAAAAATCTGACTTTCGGGAATTCACTCAAAAATGGTGCCCAACGGTTGCAAATGCTCCCCTGAAAGGTTTGGCCATCGAAACAGAAGGCTTTTTATCACAGGACAAGAAATCAGCCCTCGACAACTTAACCGGCAGAAATTTTTTTTTTGAAAAAATCCCTAAGCCCCGGGGTCACAATTTCATAAAAAATCTGACTTTCGGGAATTCACTCAAAAATGGTGCCCAACGGTTGCCAATGCTCCCCTGAAAGGTTTGGCGGTCGAAACAGAAGGCTTTTTATCACAGGACAAGAAATCAGCCCTCGATAACTTAACCGGCAGAAATTTTTTTTTTGAAAAAATCCCTAAGCCCCGGGGTCACAATTTCATAAAAAATCTGACTTTCGGGAATTCACTCAAAAATGGTGCCCAACGGTTGCCAATGCTCCCCTGAAAGGTTTGGCGGTCGAAACAGAAGGCTTTTTATCACAGGACAAGAAATCAGAGCTCGAGAACTTAACCGGCAGAAAAATATTTTTTTGAAAAAATCCCTAAACCCCTGGGTCACAATTTCATAAAAAATCTGACTTTCGGAAATTCACTCAAAAATGGTGCCCAACGGTTGCAAATGCTCCCCTGAAAGGTTTGGCGGTCAAAACAGAAGGCTTTTTATCACAGGACAAGTAATCAGCCCTCGATAACTTAACCGGCAGAAATTTTTTTTTTAAAAAAATACCTAAGCCCCGGGGTCACAATTTCAGAAAAAATCTGACTTTCGGGAATTCACTCAAAAATGGTGCCCAACGGTTGCAAATGCTCCCCTGAAAGGTTTGGCCGTCGAAACAGAAGGCTTTTTATCACAGGACAAGAAATAAGCCGTTGACAACTTAACCGGCAGAAATTTTTTTTTTGAAAAAATCCCTAAGCCCCGGGGTCACAATTTCAGAAAAAATCTGACTTTCGGGAATTCACTCAAAAATGGTGCCCAACGGTTGCAGATGCTCCCCTGAAAGGTTTGGCGGTCGAAACAGAAGGCTTTTTATCACAGGACAAGAAATCAGAGCTCGAGAACTTAACCGGCAGAAATTTTTTTTTTGAAAAAATCCCTAAGCCCCGGGGTCACAATTTCAGAAAAAATCTGACTTTCGTGAATTCACTCAAAAATGGTACCCAACGGTTGCAAATGCTCCCCTGAAAGGTTTGGCGGTCGAAACAGAAGGCTTTTTATCACAGGACAAGAAATCAGCCCTCGACAACTTAACCGGCAGAATTATTTTTTTTAAAAAAATCCCTAAGCCCCGGGGTCACAATTTCAGAAAAAATCTGACTTTCGGGAATTCATTCAAAAACGGTGCCGAACGGTTGCAAATGCTCCCCTGAAAGGTTTGGCCGTCGAAACAGAAGGCTTTTTATCACAGGACAAGTAATCAGCCCTCGATAACTTAACCGGCAGAAATTTTTTTTTTAAAAAAATACCTAAGCCCCGGGGTCACAATTTCATAAGAAATCTGACTTTCGGGAATTCACTCAAAAATGGTGCCCAACGGTTGCCAATGCTCCCCTGAAAGGTTTGGCCGTCGAAACAGAAGGCTTTTTATCACAGGACAAGAAATCAGCCCTTGACAACTTAACCGGCAGAAATTTTTTTTTTTAAAAAATCCCTAAGCCCCGGGGTCACAATTTCAGAAAAAATCTGACTTTCGGGAATTCACTCAAAAATGGTGCCCAACGGTTGCAGATGCTCCCCTGAAAGGTTTGGCGGTCGAAACAGAAGGCTTTTTATCACAGGACAAGAAATCAGAGCTCGAGAACTTAACCGGCAGAAATTTTTTTTTTGAAAAAATCCCTAAGCCCCGGGGTCACAATTTCAGAAAAAATCTGACTTTCGTGAATTCACTCAAAAATGGTGCCCAACGGTTGCAAATGCTCCCCTGAAAGGTTTGGCGGTCGAAACAGAAGGCTTTTTATCACAGGACAAGAAATCAGCCCTCGACAACTTAACCGGCAGAATTTTTTTTTTTGAAAAAATCCCTAAGCCCCGGGGTCACAATTTCAGAAAAAATCTGACTTTCGGGAATTCACTCAAAAATGGTGCCCAACGGTTGCAAATGATCCCCTGAAAGGTTTGGCGGTCGAAACAGAAGGCTTTTTATCACAGGACAAGAAATCAGAGCTCGAGAACTTAACCGGCAGAATTTTTTTTTTTTGAAATATCCCTAAGCCCCGGGGTCACAATTTCAGAAAAAATCTGACTTTCGGGAATTCACTCAAAAATGGTGCCCAACGGTTGCAAATGATCCCCTGAAAGGTTTGGCGGTCGAAACAGAAGGCTTTTTATCACAGGGCAAGAAATCAGACCTCGAGAACTTAGCCGGCAGAAAAATATTTTTTTGAAAAAATCCCTAAGCCCCGGGGTCACAATTTCAGAAAAAATCTGACTTTCGGGAATTCACTCAAAAATGGTGCCCAACGGTTGCCAATGCTCCCCTGAAAGGTTTGGCCGTCGAAACAGAAGGCTTTTTATCACAGGACAAGAAATCAGCCCTCGACAACTTAACCGGCAGAATTTTTTTTTTTGAAAAAATCCCTAAGCCCCGGGGTCACAATTTCAGAAAAAATCTGACTTTCGGGAATTCACTCAAAAATGGTGCCCAACGGTTGCCAATGCTCCCCTGAAAGGTTTGGCGGTCGAAACAGAAGGCTTTTTATCACAGGACAAGAAATCAGCCCTCGATAACTTAAACGGCAGAAATTTTTTTTTTGAAAAAATCCCTAAGCCACGGGGTCAAAATTTCAGAAAAAATCTGACTTTCGGGAATTCACTCAAAAATGGTGCCCAACGGTTGCAAATGCTCCCCTGAAAGTTTTGGCCGTCGAAACAGAAGGCTTTTTATCACAGGACAAGAAATCAGCCCTCGACAACTTAACCGGCAGAAATTTTTTTTTTGAAAAAATCCCTAAGCCCCGGGGTCACAATTTCAGAAAAAATCTGACTTTCGGGAATTCACTCAAAAATGGTGCCCAACGGTTGCAAATGCTCCCCTGAAAGGTTTGGCCATCGAAACAGAAGGCTTTTTATCACAGGACAAGAAATCAGCCCTCGACAACTTAACCGGCAGAAATTTTTTTTTTGAAAAAATCCATAAGCCCCGGGGTCACAATTTCATAAAAAATCTGACTTTCGGGAATTCACTCAAAAATGGTGCCCAACGGTTGCCAATGCTCCCCTGAAAGGTTTGGCCGTCGAAACAGAAGGCTTTTTATCACAGGACAAGAAATCAGCCCTCGACAACTTAACCGGCAGAATTTTTTTTTTTGAAAAAATCCCTAAGCCCCGGGGTCACAATTTCAGAAAAAATCTGACTTTCGGGAATTCACTCAAAAATGGTGCCCAACGGTTGCCAATGCTCCCCTGAAAGGTTTGGCGGTCGAAACAGAAGGCTTTTTATCACAGGACAAGAAATCAGCCCTCGATAACTTAAACGGCAGAAATTTTTTTTTTGAAAAAATCCCTAAGCCACGGGGTCAAAATTTCAGAAAAAATCTGACTTTCGGGAATTCACTCAAAAATGGTGCCCAACGGTTGCAAATGCTCCCCTGAAAGGTTTGGCCGTCGAAACAGAAGGCTTTTTATCACAGGACAAGAAATCAGCCCTCGACAACTTAACCGGCAGAAATTTTTTTTTTGAAAAAATCCCTAAGCCCCGGGGTCACAATTTCAGAAAAAATCTGACTTTCGGGAATTCACTCAAAAATGGTGCCCAACGGTTGCAAATGCTCCCCTGAAAGGTTTGGCCATCGAAACAGAAGGCTTTTTATCACAGGACAAGAAATCAGCCCTCGACAACTTAACCGGCAGAAATTTTTTTTTTGAAAAAATCCCTAAGCCCCGGGGTCACAATTTCATAAAAAATCTGACTTTCGGGAATTCACTCAAAAATGGTGCCCAACGGTTGCCAATGCTCCCCTGAAAGGTTTGGCGGTCGAAACAGAAGGCTTTTTATCACAGGACAAGAAATCAGCCCTCGATAACTTAAACGGCAGAATTTTTTTTTTTGAAAAAATCCCTAAGCCCCGGGGTCACAATTTCAGAAAAAATCTGACTTCACGGGAATTCACTCAAAAATGGTACCCAACGGTTGCAAATGCTCCCCTGAAAGGTTTGGCCGTCGAAACAGAAGGCTTTTTATCACAGGACAAGAAATCAGCCCTCGACAACTTAACCGGCAGAAATTTTTTTTTTGAAAAAATCCCTAAGCCCCGGGGTCACAATTTCATAAAAAATCTGACTTTCGGGAATTCACTCAAAAATGGTGCCCAACGGTTGCCAATGCTCCCCTGAAAGGTTTGGCGGTCGAAACAGAAGGCTTTTTATCACAGGACAAGAAATCAGAGCTCGAGAACTTAACCGGCAGAAAAATATTTTTTTGAAAAAATCCCTAAACCCCTGGGTCACAATTTCATAAAAAATCTGACTTTCGGAAATTCACTCAAAAATGGTGCCCAACGGTTGCAAATGCTCCCCTGAAAGGTTTGGCGGTCAAAACAGAAGGCTTTTTATCACAGGACAAGAAATCAGCCCTCGATAACTTAAACGGCAGAATTTTTTTTTTTGAAAAAATCCCTAAGCCCCGGGGTCACAATTTCAGAAAAAATCTGACTTTCGGGAATTCACTCAAAAATGGTGCCCAACGGTTGCAAATGCTCCCCTGAAAGGTTTGGCCATCGAAACAGAAGGCTTTTTATCACAGGACAAGAAATCAGCCCTCGACAACTTAACCGGCAGAAATTTTTTTTTGAAAAAATCCCTAAGCCCCGGGGTCACAATTTCATAAAAAATCTGACTTTCGGGAATTCACTCAAAAATGGTGCCCAACGGTTGCCAATGCTCCCCTGAAAGGTTTGGCGGTCGAAACAGAAGGCTTTTTATCACAGGACAAGAAATCAGCCCTCGATAACTTAACCGGCAGAAATTTTTTTTTTGAAAAAATCCCTAAGCCCCGGGGTCACAATTTCATAAAAAATCTGACTTTCGGGAATTCACTCAAAAATGGTGCCCAACGGTTGCCAATGCTCCCCTGAAAGGTTTGGCGGTCGAAACAGAAGGCTTTTTATCACAGGACAAGAAATCAGAGCTCGAGAACTTAACCGGCAGAAAAATATTTTTTTGAAAAAATCCCTAAACCCCTGGGTCACAATTTCATAAAAAATCTGACTTTCGGAAATTCACTCAAAAATGGTGCCCAACGGTTGCAAATGCTCCCCTGAAAGGTTTGGCGGTCAAAACAGAAGGCTTTTTATCACAGGACAAGTAATCAGCCCTCGATAACTTAACCGGCAGAAATTTTTTTTTTAAAAAAATACCTAAGCCCCGGGGTCACAATTTCAGAAAAAATCTGACTTTCGGGAATTCACTCAAAAATGGTGCCCAACGGTTGCAAATGCTCCCCTGAAAGGTTTGGCCGTCGAAACAGAAGGCTTTTTATCACAGGACAAGAAATAAGCCGTTGACAACTTAACCGGCAGAAATTTTTTTTTTGAAAAAATCCCTAAGCCCCGGGGTCACAATTTCAGAAAAAATCTGACTTTCGGGAATTCACTCAAAAATGGTGCCCAACGGTTGCAGATGCTCCCCTGAAAGGTTTGGCGGTCGAAACAGAAGGCTTTTTATCACAGGACAAGAAATCAGAGCTCGAGAACTTAACCGGCAGAAATTTTTTTTTTGAAAAAATCCCTAAGCCCCGGGGTCACAATTTCAGAAAAAATCTGACTTTCGTGAATTCACTCAAAAATGGTGCCCAACGGTTGCAAATGCTCCCCTGAAAGGTTTGGCGGTCGAAACAGAAGGCTTTTTATCACAGGACAAGAAATCAGCCCTCGACAACTTAACCGGCAGAATTATTTTTTTTAAAAAAATCCCTAAGCCCCGGGGTCACAATTTCAGAAAAAATCTGACTTTCGGGAATTCATTCAAAAACGGTGCCGAACGGTTGCAAATGCTCCCCTGAAAGGTTTGGCCGTCGAAACAGAAGGCTTTTTATCACAGGACAAGAAATCAGCCCTCAACAACTTAACCGGCAGAAAATTTTTTTTTGAAAAAAATCCCTAAGCCCCGGGGTCACAATTTCAGAAAAAATCTGACTTTCGGGAATTCACTCAAAAACGGTGCCCAACGGTTGCAAATGCTCCCCTGAAAGGTTTGGCCGTCGAAACAGAAGGCTTTTTATCACAGGACAAGAAATCAGCCCTCAACAACTTAACCGGCAGAAATTTTTTTTTTGAAAAAAATCCTTAAGCCCCGGGGTCACAATTTCAGAAAAAATCTGACTTTCGGGAATTCACTCAAAAATGGTGCCCAATGGTTGCAAATGCTCCCCTGAAAGGTTTGGCCGTCGAAACAGAAGGCTTTTTATCACAGGACAAGAAATCAGAGCTCGAGAACTTAACCGGCAGAATTTTTTTTTTTGAAAAAATCCCTAAGCCCCGGGGTCACAATTTCATAAAAAATCTGACTTTCGTTAATTCACTCAAAAATGGTGCCCAGCGGTTTCCAATGCTCCCCTGAAAGGTTTGGCGGTCGAAACAGAAGGCTTTTTATCACAGGACAAGAAATCAGTCCTCGATAACTTAACCGGCAGAAATTTTTTTTTTTGAAAAAATCCCTAAGCCCCGGGGTCACACTTTCAGAAAAAATCTGACTTTCGGGAATTCACTCAAAAATGGTGCCCAACGGTTGCAGATGCTCCCCTGAAAGGTTTGGCGGTCGAAACAGAAGGCTTTTTATCACAGGACAAGAAATCAGAGCTCGAGAACTTAACCGGCAGAAATTTTTTTTTTGAAAAAATCCCTAAGCCCCGGGGTCACAATTTCAGAAAAAATCTGACTTTCGGGAATTCACTCAAAAATGGTGCCCAACGGTTGCAGATGCTCCCCTGAAAGGTTTCGCGGTCGAAACAGAAGGTTTTTTATCACAGGACAAGAAATCAGAGCTCGAGAACTTAACCGGCAGAATTTTTTTTTTTTGAAATATCCCTAAGCCCCGGGGTCACAATTTCAGAAAAAATCTGACTTTCGGGAATTCACTCAAAAATGGTGCCCAACGGTTGCAAATGCTCCCCTGAAAGGTTTGGCGGTCGAAACAGAAGGCTTTTTATCACAGGACAAGAAATCAGCCCTCGACAACTTAACCGGCAGAAATTTTTTTTTTTGAAAAAATCCCTAAGCCCCGGGGTCACAATTTCAGAAAAAATCTGACTTTCGGGAATTCACTCAAAAATGGTGCCCAACGGTTGCAAATGATCCCCTGAAAGGTTTGGCGGTCGAAACAGAAGGCTTTTTATCACAGGGCAAGAAATCAGACCTCGAGAACTTAGCCGGCAGAAAAATATTTTTTTGAAAAAATCCCTAAGCCCCGGGGTCACAATTTCAGAAAAAATCTGACTTTCGGGAATTCACTCAAAAATGGTGCCCAACGGTTGCCAATGCTCCCCTGAAAGGTTTGGCCGTCGAAACAGAAGGCTTTTTATCACAGGACAAGAAATCAGCCCTCGACAACTTAACCGGCAGAATTTTTTTTTTTGAAAAAATCCCTAAGCCCCGGGGTCACAATTTCAGAAAAAATCTGACTTTCGGGAATTCACTCAAAAATGGTGCCCAACGGTTGCCAATGCTCCCCTGAAAGGTTTGGCGGTCGAAACAGAAGGCTTTTTATCACAGGACAAGAAATCAGCCCTCGATAACTTAAACGGCAGAAATTTTTTTTTTGAAAAAATCCCTAAGCCACGGGGTCAAAATTTCAGAAAAAATCTGACTTTCGGGAATTCACTCAAAAATGGTGCCCAACGGTTGCAAATGCTCCCCTGAAAGGTTTGGCCGTCGAAACAGAAGGCTTTTTATCACAGGACAAGAAATCAGCCCTCGACAACTTAACCGGCAGAAATTTTTTTTTTGAAAAAATCCCTAAGCCCCGGGGTCACAATTTCAGAAAAAATCTGACTTTCGGGAATTCACTCAAAAATGGTGCCCAACGGTTGCAAATGCTCCCCTGAAAGGTTTGGCCATCGAAACAGAAGGCTTTTTATCACAGGACAAGAAATCAGCCCTCGACAACTTAACCGGCAGAATTTTTTTTTTTGAAAAAATCCCTAAGCCCCGGGGTCACAATTTCATAAAAAATCTGACTTTCGGGAATTCACTCAAAAATGGTGCCCAACGGTTGCCAATGCTCCCCTGAAAGGTTTGGCGGTCGAAACAGAAGGCTTTTTATCACAGGACAAGAAATCAGCCCTCGATAACTTAAACGGCAGAATTTTTTTTTTTGAAAAAATCCCTAAGCCCCGGGGTCACAATTTCAGAAAAAATCTGACTTCACGGGAATTCACTCAAAAATGGTACCCAACGGTTGCAAATGCTCCCCTGAAAGGTTTGGCCGTCGAAACAGAAGGCTTTTTATCACAGGACAAGAAATCAGCGCCCGACAACTTACCCGGCAGAAATTTTTTTTTTGAAAAAATCCCTAAGCCCCGGGGTCACAATTTCAGAAAATATCTGACTTTCGGGAATTCACTCAAAAATGGTGCCGAACGGTTGCAAATGCTCCCCTGAAAGGTTTGGCCATCGAAACAGAAGGCTTTTTATCATAGGACAAGAAATCAGCCCTCGACAACTTAACCGGCAGAAATTTTTTTTTTGAAAAAATCCCTAAGCCCCGGGGTCACAATTTCATAAAAAATCTGACTTTCGGGAATTCACTCAAAAATGGTGCCCAACGGTTGCAAATGCTCCCCTGAAAGGTTTGGCCGTCGAAACAGAAGGCTTTTTATCACAGGACAATAAATCAGCCCTCGACAACTTAACCGGCAGAAGTTTTTTTTTTGAAAAAATCCCTAAGCCGCGGGGTCACAATTTCAGAAAAAATCTGACTTTCGGGAATTCACTCAAAAATGGTGCCCAACGGTTGCAAATGCTCCCCTGAAAGGTTTGGCCGTCGAAACAGAAGGCTTTTCATCACAGGACAAGAAATCAGGCCTCGACAACTTAACCGGCAGAATTTTTTTTTAAAAAAAAATCCCTAAGCCCCGGGGTCACAATTTCATAAAAAATCTGACTTTCGGGAATTCACTCAAAAATGGTGCCCAGCGGTTGCAGATGCTCCCCTGAAAGGTTTGGCGGTCGAAACAGAAGGCTTTTTATCACAGGACAAGAAATCAGAGCTCGAGAACTTAACCGGCAGAAAAATATTTTTTTGAAAAAATCCCTAAGCCCCGGGGTCACAATTTCAGAAAAAATCTGACTTTCGGAAATTCACTCAAAAATGGTGCCCAACGGTTGCAGATGCTCCCCTGAAAGGTTTGGCGGTCGAAACAGAAGGCTTTTTATCACAGGACAAGTAATCAGAGCTCGAGAACTTAACCGGCAGAAATTTTTTTTTTTGAAAAAATCCCTAAGCCCCGGGGTCACAATTTCAGAAAAAATCTGACTTTCGTGAATTCACTCAAAAATGGTGCCCAACGGTTGCAAATGCTCCCCTGAAAGGTTTGGCCGTCGAAACAGAAGGCTTTTTATCACAGGACAAGAAATCAGCCCTCGACAACTTAACCGGCAGAATTTTTTTTTTTAAAAAAATCCCTAAGCCCCGGGGTCACAATTTCAGAAAAAATCTGACTTTCGGGAATTCATTCAAAAACGGTGCCGAACGGTTGCAAATGCTCCCCTGAAAGGTTTGGCTGTCGAAACAGAAGGCTTTTTATCACAGGACAAGAAATCAGCCCTCAACAACTTAACCGGCAGAAATTTTTTTTTTGAAAAAAATCCCTAAGCCCCGGGGTCACAATTTCAGAAAAAATCTGACTTTCGGGAATTCACTCAAAAATGGTGCCCAATGGTTGCAAATGCTCCCCTGAAAGGTTTGGCCGTCGAAACAGAAGGCTTTTTATCACAGGACAAGAAATCAGAGCTCGAGAACTTAACCGGCAGAATTTTTTTTTTTGAAAAAATCCCTAAGCCCCGGGGTCACAATTTCAGAAAAAATCTGACTTTCGGGAATTCACTCAAAAATGGTGCCCAGCGGTTGCCAATGCTCCCCTGAAAGGTTTGGCGGTCGAAACAGAAGGTTTTTTATCACAGGACAAGAAATCAGCCCTCGATAACTTAACCGGCAGAAATTTTTTTTTTTGAAAAAATCCCTAAGACCCGGGGTCACACTTTCAGAAAAAATCTGACTTTCGGGAAATTCACTCAAAAATGGTGCCCAACGGTTGCAGATGCTCCCCTGAAAGGTTTGGCGGTCGAAACAGAAGGCTTTTTATCACAGGACAAGAAATCAGCCCTCGACAACTTAACCGGCAGAAATTTTTTTTTTTGAAAAAATCCCTAAGCCCCGGGGTCACAATTTCAGAAAAAATCTGACTTTCGGGAATTCACTCAAAAATGGTGCCCAACGGTTGCAAATGCTCCCCTGAAATGTTTGGCCGTCGAAACAGAAGGCTTTTTATCACAGGATAAGAAATCAGCCGTCGACAACTTAACCGGCAGATTTTTTTTTTTTGAAAATATCCCTAAGCCCCGGGGTCACAATTTCAGGAAAAAATCTGACTTTCGGGAATTCACTCAAAAACGGTGGCCAACGGTTGCAAATGCTCCCCTGAAAGGTTTGGCCGTCGAAACAGAAGGCTTTTTATCACAGGACAAGAAATCAGCCCTCGACAACTTAACCGGCAGAAATTTTTTTTTTGAAAAAATCCCTAAGCCACGGGGTCACAATTTCAGAAAAAATCTGACTTTCGGGAATTCACTCAAAAATGGTGCCCAACGGTTGCAAATGCTCCCCTGAAAGGTTTGGCGGTCGAAAAAGAAGGCTTTTTATCACAGGACAAGAAATCAGCCCTCAACAACTTAACCGGCAGAAATTATTTTTTTGAAAAAATCCCTAAGCCCCGGGGTCACAATTTCAGAAAAAATCTGACTTTCGGGAATTCACTCAAAAATGGTGCCCAACGGTTGCAAATGCTCCCCTGAAAGGTTTGGCGGTCGAAACAGAAGTCTTTTTATCACAGGACAAGAAATCAGCCCTCGACAACTTAACCGGCAGAAATTTTTTTTTTGAAAAAATCCCTAAGCCCCGGGGTCACAATTTCATAAAAAATCTGACTTTCGGGAATTCACTCAAAAATGGTGCCCAACGGTTGCCAATGCTCCCCTGAAAGGTTTCGCGGTCGAAACAGAAGGCTTTTTATCACAGGACAAGAAATCAGCCCTCGATAACTTAAACGGCAGAATTTTTTTTTTTGAAAAAATCCCTAAGCCCCGGGGTCACAATTTCAGAAAAAATCTGACTTCACGGGAATTCACTCAAAAATGGTACCCAACGGTTGCAAATGCTCCCCTGAAAGGTTTGGCCGTCGAAACAGAAGGCTTTTTATCACAGGACAAGAAATCAGCCCCCGACAACTTAACCGGCAGAAATTTTTTTTTTGAAAAAATCCCTAAGCCCCGGGGTCACAATTTCATAAAAAATCTGACTTTCGGGAATTCACTCAAAAATGGTGCCCAACGGTTGCAAATGCTCCCCTGAAAGGTTTGGCCGTCGAAACAGAAGGCTTTTTATCACAGGACAATAAATCAGCCCTCGACAACTTAACCGGCAGAAGTTTTTTTTTGGAAAAAATCCCTAAGCCGCGGGGTCACAATTTCAGAAAAAATCTGACTTTCGGGAATTCACTCAAAAATGGTGCCCAACGGTTGCAAATGCTCCCCTGAAAGGTTTGGCCGTCCAAACAGAAGGCTTTTCATCACAGGACAAGAAATCAGGCCTCGACAACTTAACCGGCAGAATTTTTTTTTTTAAAAAAATCCCTAAGCCCCGGGGTCACAATTTCATAAAAAATCTGACTTTCGGGAATTCACTCAAAAATGGTGCCCAGCGGTTGCAGATGCTCCCCTGAAAGGTTTGGCGGTCGAAACAGAAGGCTTTTTATCACAGGACAAGAAATCAGAGCTCGACAACTTAACCGGCAGAAAAATATTTTTTTGAAAAAATCCCTAAGCCCCTGGGTCACAATTTCATAAAAAATCTGACTTTCGGAAATTCACTCAAAAATGGTGCCCAACGGTTGCAAATGCTCCCCTGAAAGGTTTGGCGGTCAAAACAGAAGGCTTTTTATCACAGGACAAGTAATCAGCCCTCGATAACTTAACCGGCAGAAATTTTTTTTTAAAAAAAATACCTAAGCCCCGGGGTCACAATTTCAGAAAAAATCTGACTTTCGGGAATTCACTCAAAAATGGTGCCCAACTGTTGCAAATGCTCCCCTGAAAGGTTTGGCCGTCGAAACAGAAGGCTTTTTATCACAGGACAAGAAATCAGCCCTTGACAACTTAACCGGCAGAAATTTTTTTTTTGAAAAAATCCCTAAGCCCCGGGGTCACAATTTCAGAAAAAATCTGACTTTCGGGAATTCACTCAAAAATGGTGCCCAACGGTTGCAGATGCTCCCCTGAAAGGTTTGGCGGTCGAAACAGAAGGCTTTTTATCACAGGACAAGAAATCAGAGCTCGAGAACTTAACCGGCAGAAATTTTTTTTTTGAAAAAATCCCTAAGCCCCGGGGTCACAATTTCAGAAAAAATCTGACTTTCGTGAATTCACTCAAAAATGGTGCCCAACGGTTGCAAATGCTCCCCTGAAAGGTTTGGCCGTCGAAACAGAAGGCTTTTTATCACAGGACAAGAAATCAGCCCTCGACAACTTAACCGGCAGAATTTTTTTTTTAAAAAAAATCCCTAAGCCCCGGGGTCACAATTTCAGAAAAAATCTGACTTTCGGGAATTCATTCAAAAACGGTGCCGAACGGTTGCAAATGCTCCCCTGAAAGGTTTGGCCGTCGAAACAGAAGGCTTTTTATCACAGGACAAGAAATCAGCCCTCAACAACTTAACCGGCAGAAAAAATTTTTTTGAAAAAAATCCCTAAGCCCCGGGGTCACAATTTCAGAAAAAATCTGACTTTCGGGAATTCACTCAAAAACGGTGCCCAACGGTTGCAAATGCTCCCCTGAAAGGTTTGGCCGTCGAAACAGAAGGCTTTTTATCACAGGACAAGAAATCAGCCCTCAACAACTTAACCGGCAGAAATTTTTTTTTTGAAAAAAATCCCTAAGCCCCGGGGTCACAATTTCAGAAAAAATCTGACTTTCGGGAATTCACTCAAAAATGGTGCCCAATGGTTGCAAATGCTCCCCTGAAAGGTTTGGCCGTCGAAACAGAAGGCTTTTTATCACAGGACAAGAAATCAGAGCTCGAGAACTTAACCGGCAGAATTTTTTTTTTTGAAAAAATCCCTAAGCCCCGGGGTCACAATTTCAGAAAAAATCTGACTTTCGGGAATTCACTCAAAAATGGTGCCCAGCAGTTGCCAATGCTCCCCTGAAAGGTTTGGCGGTCGAAACAGAAGGTTTTTTATCACAGGACAAGAAATCAGCCCTCGATAACTTAACCGGCAGAAATTTTTTTTTTTGAAAAAATCCCTAAGCCCCGGGGTCACACTTTCAGAAAAAATCTGACTTTCGGGAATTCACTCAAAAATGGTGCCCAATGGTTGCAGATGCTCCCCTGAAAGGTTTGGCGGTCGAAACAGAAGGCTTTTTATCACAGGACAAGAAATCAGCCCTCGACAACTTAACCGGCAGAAATTTTTTTTTTTGAAAAAATCCCTAAGCCCCGGGGTCACAATTTCAGAAAAAATCTGACTTTCGGGAATTCACTCAAAAATGGTGCCCAACGGTTGCAAATGCTCCCCTGAAATGTTTGGCCGTCGAAACAGAAGGCTTTTTATCACAGGATAAGAAATCAGCCCTCGACAACTTAACCGGCAGAATTTTTTTTTTTGAAAATATCCCTAAGCCCCGGGGTCACAATTTCAGGAAAAAATCTGACTTTCGGGAATTCACTCAAAAACGGTGGCCAACGGTTGCAAATGCTCCCCTGAAAGGTTTGGCCGTCAAAACAGAAGGCTTTTTATCACAGGACAAGAAATCAGCCCTCGACAACTTAACCGGCAGAAATTTTTTTTTTGAAAAAATCCCTAAGCCACGGGGTCACAATTTCAGAAAAAATCTGACTTTCGGGAATTCACTCAAAAATGGTGCCCAACGGTTGCAAATGCTCCCCTGAAAGGTTTGGCGGTCGAAACAGAAGGCTTTTTATCACAGGACAAGAAATCAGCCCTCAACAACTTAACCGGCAGAAATTTTTTTTTTGAAAAAATCCTTAAGCCCCGGGGTCACAATTTCAGAAAAAATCTGACTTTCGGGAATTCACTCAAAAATGGTGCCCAACGGTTGCAAATGCTCCCCTGAAAGGTTTGGCCGTCGAAACAGAAGGCTTTTTATCACAGGACAAGAAATCAGCCCTCGACAACTTAACCGGCAGAAATTTTTTTTTGAAAAAATCCCTAAGCCTCGGGGTCACAATCTCAGAAAAAATCTGACTTTCGGGAATTCACTCAAAAATGGTGCCCAACGGTTGCAGATGCTCCCCTGAAAGGTTTGGCGGTCGAAACAGAAGGCTTTTTATCACAGGACAAGAAATCAGAGCTCGAGAACTTAACCGGCAGAATTTTTTTTTTTTGAAATATCCCTAAGCCCTGGGGCCACAATTTCAGAAAAAATCTGACTTTCGGGAATTCACTCAAAAATGGTGTCCAACGGTTGCAAATGCTCCCCTGAAAGGTTTGGCGGTCGAAACAGAAGGCTTTTTATCACAGGACAAGAAATCAGCCCTCGACAACTTAACCGGCAGAAATTTTTTTTTTGAAAAAATCCCTAAGCCCCGGGGTCACAATTTCATAAAAAATCTGACTTTCGGGAATTCACTCAAAAATGGTGCCCAACGGTTGCAAATGCTCCCCTGAAAGGTTTGGCCGTCGAAACAGAAGGCTTTTTATCACAGGACAATAAATCAGCCCTCGACAACTTAACCGGCAGAAGTTTTTTTTTTGAAAAAATCCCTAAGCCGCGGGGTCACAATTTCAGAAAAAATCTGACTTTCGGGAATTCACTCAAAAATGGTGCCCAACGGTTGCAAATGCTCCCCTGAAAGGTTTGGCCGTCGAAACAGAAGGCTTTTCATCACAGGACAAGAAATCAGGCCTCGACAACTTAACCGGCAGAATTTTTTTTTAAAAAAAAATCCCTAAGCCCCGGGGTCACAATTTCATAAAAAATCTGACTTTCGGGAATTCACTCAAAAATGGTGCCCAGCGGTTGCAGATGCTCCCCTGAAAGGTTTGGCGGTCGAAACAGAAGGCTTTTTATCACAGGACAAGAAATCAGAGCTCGAGAACTTAACCGGCAGAAAAATATTTTTTTGAAAAAATCCCTAAGCCCCGGGGTCACAATTTCAGAAAAAATCTGACTTTCGGAAATTCACTCAAAAATGGTGCCCAACGGTTGCAGATGCTCCCCTGAAAGGTTTGGCGGTCGAAACAGAAGGCTTTTTATCACAGGACAAGTAATCAGAGCTCGAGAACTTAACCGGCAGAAATTTTTTTTTTTGAAAAAATCCCTAAGCCCCGGGGTCACAATTTCAGAAAAAATCTGACTTTCGTGAATTCACTCAAAAATGGTGCCCAACGGTTGCAAATGCTCCCCTGAAAGGTTTGGCCGTCGAAACAGAAGGCTTTTTATCACAGGACAAGAAATCAGCCCTCGACAACTTAACCGGCAGAATTTTTTTTTTAAAAAAAATCCCTAAGCCCCGGGGTCACAATTTCAGAAAAAATCTGACTTTCGGGAATTCATTCAAAAACGGTGCCGAACGGTTGCAAATGCTCCCCTGAAAGGTTTGGCTGTCGAAACAGAAGGCTTTTTATCACAGGACAAGAAATCAGCCCTCAACAACTTAACCGGCAGAAATTTTTTTTTTGAAAAAAATCCCTAAGCCCCGGGGTCACAATTTCAGAAAAAATCTGACTTTCGGGAATTCACTCAAAAATGGTGCCCAATGGTTGCAAATGCTCCCCTGAAAGGTTTGGCCGTCGAAACAGAAGGCTTTTTATCACAGGACAAGAAATCAGAGCTCGAGAACTTAACCGGCAGAATTTTTTTTTTTGAAAAAATCCCTAAGCCCCGGGGTCACAATTTCAGAAAAAATCTGACTTTCGGGAATTCACTCAAAAATGGTGCCCAGCGGTTGCCAATGCTCCCCTGAAAGGTTTGGCGGTCGAAACAGAAGGTTTTTTATCACAGGACAAGAAATCAGCCCTCGATAACTTAACCGGCAGAAATTTTTTTTTTTGAAAAAATCCCTAAGACCCGGGGTCACACTTTCAGAAAAAATCTGACTTTCGGGAAATTCACTCAAAAATGGTGCCCAACGGTTGCAGATGCTCCCCTGAAAGGTTTGGCGGTCGAAACAGAAGGCTTTTTATCACAGGACAAGAAATCAGCCCTCGACAACTTAACCGGCAGAAATTTTTTTTTTTGAAAAAATCCCTAAGCCCCGGGGTCACAATTTCAGAAAAAATCTGACTTTCGGGAATTCACTCAAAAATGGTGCCCAACGGTTGCAAATGCTCCCCTGAAATGTTTGGCCGTCGAAACAGAAGGCTTTTTATCACAGGATAAGAAATCAGCCGTCGACAACTTAACCGGCAGATTTTTTTTTTTTGAAAATATCCCTAAGCCCCGGGGTCACAATTTCAGGAAAAAATCTGACTTTCGGGAATTCACTCAAAAACGGTGGCCAACGGTTGCAAATGCTCCCCTGAAAGGTTTGGCCGTCGAAACAGAAGGCTTTTTATCACAGGACAAGAAATCAGCCCTCGACAACTTAACCGGCAGAAATTTTTTTTTTGAAAAAATCCCTAAGCCACGGGGTCACAATTTCAGAAAAAATCTGACTTTCGGGAATTCACTCAAAAATGGTGCCCAACGGTTGCAAATGCTCCCCTGAAAGGTTTGGCGGTCGAAAAAGAAGGCTTTTTATCACAGGACAAGAAATCAGCCCTCAACAACTTAACCGGCAGAAATTATTTTTTTGAAAAAATCCCTAAGCCCCGGGGTCACAATTTCAGAAAAAATCTGACTTTCGGGAATTCACTCAAAAATGGTGCCCAACGGTTGCAAATGCTCCCCTGAAAGGTTTGGCGGTCGAAACAGAAGTCTTTTTATCACAGGACAAGAAATCAGCCCTCGACAACTTAACCGGCAGAAATTTTTTTTTTGAAAAAATCCCTAAGCCCCGGGGTCACAATTTCATAAAAAATCTGACTTTCGGGAATTCACTCAAAAATGGTGCCCAACGGTTGCCAATGCTCCCCTGAAAGGTTTCGCGGTCGAAACAGAAGGCTTTTTATCACAGGACAAGAAATCAGCCCTCGATAACTTAAACGGCAGAATTTTTTTTTTTGAAAAAATCCCTAAGCCCCGGGGTCACAATTTCAGAAAAAATCTGACTTCACGGGAATTCACTCAAAAATGGTACCCAACGGTTGCAAATGCTCCCCTGAAAGGTTTGGCCGTCGAAACAGAAGGCTTTTTATCACAGGACAAGAAATCAGCCCCCGACAACTTAACCGGCAGAAATTTTTTTTTTGAAAAAATCCCTAAGCCCCGGGGTCACAATTTCATAAAAAATCTGACTTTCGGGAATTCACTCAAAAATGGTGCCCAACGGTTGCAAATGCTCCCCTGAAAGGTTTGGCCGTCGAAACAGAAGGCTTTTTATCACAGGACAATAAATCAGCCCTCGACAACTTAACCGGCAGAAGTTTTTTTTTGGAAAAAATCCCTAAGCCGCGGGGTCACAATTTCAGAAAAAATCTGACTTTCGGGAATTCACTCAAAAATGGTGCCCAACGGTTGCAAATGCTCCCCTGAAAGGTTTGGCCGTCCAAACAGAAGGCTTTTCATCACAGGACAAGAAATCAGGCCTCGACAACTTAACCGGCAGAATTTTTTTTTTTAAAAAAATCCCTAAGCCCCGGGGTCACAATTTCATAAAAAATCTGACTTTCGGGAATTCACTCAAAAATGGTGCCCAGCGGTTGCAGATGCTCCCCTGAAAGGTTTGGCGGTCGAAACAGAAGGCTTTTTATCACAGGACAAGAAATCAGAGCTCGACAACTTAACCGGCAGAAAAATATTTTTTTGAAAAAATCCCTAAGCCCCTGGGTCACAATTTCATAAAAAATCTGACTTTCGGAAATTCACTCAAAAATGGTGCCCAACGGTTGCAAATGCTCCCCTGAAAGGTTTGGCGGTCAAAACAGAAGGCTTTTTATCACAGGACAAGTAATCAGCCCTCGATAACTTAACCGGCAGAAATTTTTTTTTAAAAAAAATACCTAAGCCCCGGGGTCACAATTTCAGAAAAAATCTGACTTTCGGGAATTCACTCAAAAATGGTGCCCAACTGTTGCAAATGCTCCCCTGAAAGGTTTGGCCGTCGAAACAGAAGGCTTTTTATCACAGGACAAGAAATCAGCCCTTGACAACTTAACCGGCAGAAATTTTTTTTTTGAAAAAATCCCTAAGCCCCGGGGTCACAATTTCAGAAAAAATCTGACTTTCGGGAATTCACTCAAAAATGGTGCCCAACGGTTGCAGATGCTCCCCTGAAAGGTTTGGCGGTCGAAACAGAAGGCTTTTTATCACAGGACAAGAAATCAGAGCTCGAGAACTTAACCGGCAGAATTTTTTTTTTTGAAAAAATCCCTAAGCCCCGGGGTCACAATTTCAGAAAAAATCTGACTTTCGTGAATTCACTCAAAAATGGTGCCCAACGGTTGCAAATGCTCCCCTGAAAGGTTTGGCCGTCGAAACAGAAGGCTTTTTATCACAGGACAAGAAATCAGCCCTCGACAACTTAACCGGCAGAATTTTTTTTTAAAAAAAAATCCCTAAGCCCCGGGGTCACAATTTCAGAAAAAATCTGACTTTCGGGAATTCATTCAAAAACGGTGCCGAACGGTTGCAAATGCTCCCCTGAAAGGTTTGGCCGTCGAAACAGA
Source organism: Podarcis tiliguerta (assembly GCF_965153285.1). NCBI lineage: Eukaryota > Metazoa > Chordata > Lepidosauria > Squamata > Lacertidae > Podarcis > Podarcis tiliguerta. The sequence continues at coordinate 23,036 of NW_028148672.1, read as the reverse complement.
AGGCTTTTTATCACAGGACAAGAAATCAGCCGTCAACAACTTAACCGGCAGAAAAAATTTTTTTGAAAAAAATCCCTAAGCCCCGGGGTCACAATTTCAGAAAAAATCTGACTTTCGGGAATTCACTCAAAAACGGTGCCCAACGGTTGCAAATGCTCCCCTGAAAGGTTTGGCCGTCGAAACAGAAGGCTTTTTATCACAGGACAAGAAATCAGCCCTCAACAACTTAACCGGCAGAAATTTTTTTTTTGAAAAAAATCCCTAAGCCCCGGGGTCACAATTTCAGAAAAAATCTGACTTTCGGGAATTCACTCAAAAATGGTGCCCAATGGTTGCAAATGCTCCCCTGAAAGGTTTGGCCGTCGAAACAGAAGGCTTTTTATCACAGGACAAGAAATCAGAGCTCGAGAACTTAACCGGCAGAATTTTTTTTTTTGAAAAAATCCCTAAGCCCCGGGGTCACAATTTCAGAAAAAATCTGACTTTCGGGAATTCACTCAAAAATGGTGCCCAGCAGTTGCCAATGCTCCCCTGAAAGGTTTGGCGGTCGAAACAGAAGGTTTTTTATCACAGGACAAGAAATCAGCCCTCGATAACTTAACCGGCAGAAATTTTTTTTTTTGAAAAAATCCCTAAGCCCCGGGGTCACACTTTCAGAAAAAATCTGACTTTCGGGAATTCACTCAAAAATGGTGCCCAATGGTTGCAGATGCTCCCCTGAAAGGTTTGGCGGTCGAAACAGAAGGCTTTTTATCACAGGACAAGAAATCAGCCCTCGACAACTTAACCGGCAGAAATTTTTTTTTTTGAAAAAATCCCTAAGCCCCGGGGTCACAATTTCAGAAAAAATCTGACTTTCGGGAATTCACTCAAAAATGGTGCCCAACGGTTGCAAATGCTCCCCTGAAATGTTTGGCCGTCGAAACAGAAGGCTTTTTATCACAGGATAAGAAATCAGCCCTCGACAACTTAACCGGCAGAATTTTTTTTTTTGAAAATATCCCTAAGCCCCGGGGTCACAATTTCAGGAAAAAATCTGACTTTCGGGAATTCACTCAAAAACGGTGGCCAACGGTTGCAAATGCTCCCCTGAAAGGTTTGGCCGTCAAAACAGAAGGCTTTTTATCACAGGACAAGAAATCAGCCCTCGACAACTTAACCGGCAGAAATTTTTTTTTTGAAAAAATCCCTAAGCCACGGGGTCACAATTTCAGAAAAAATCTGACTTTCGGGAATTCACTCAAAAATGGTGCCCAACGGCTGCAAATGCTCCCCTGAAAGGTTTGGCGGTCGAAACAGAAGGCTTTTTATCACAGGACAAGAAATCAGCCCTCAACAACTTAACCGGCAGAAATTTTTTTTTTGAAAAAATCCTTAAGCCCCGGGGTCACAATTTCAGAAAAAATCTGACTTTCGGGAATTCACTCAAAAATGGTGCCCAACGGTTGCAAATGCTCCCCTGAAAGGTTTGGCCGTCGAAACAGAAGGCTTTTTATCACAGGACAAGAAATCAGCCCTCGACAACTTAACCGGCAGAAATTTTTTTTTGAAAAAATCCCTAAGCCTCGGGGTCACAATCTCAGAAAAAATCTGACTTTCGGGAATTCACTCAAAAATGGTGCCCAACGGTTGCAGATGCTCCCCTGAAAGGTTTGGCGGTCGAAACAGAAGGCTTTTTATCACAGGACAAGAAATCAGAGCTCGAGAACTTAACCGGCAGAATTTTTTTTTTTTGAAATATCCCTAAGCCCTGGGGCCACAATTTCAGAAAAAATCTGACTTTCGGGAATTCACTCAAAAATGGTGTCCAACGGTTGCAAATGCTCCCCTGAAAGGTTTGGCGGTCGAAACAGAAGGCTTTTTATCACAGGACAAGAAATCAGCCCTCGACAACTTAACCGGCAGAAATTTTTTTTTTGAAAAAATCCCTAAGCCCCGGGGTCACAATTTCAGAAAAAATCTGACTTTCGGGAATTCACTCAAAAATGGTGCCCAACGGTTGCAAATGCTCCCCTGAAAGGTTTGGCCGTCGAAACAGAAGGCTTTTTATCACAGGACAAGAAATCAGCCCTCGACAACTTAACCGGCAGAAATTTTTTTTTTGAAAAAATCCCTTAGCCCCGGGGTCACAATTTCAGAAAAAATCTGACTTTCGGGAATTCACTCAAAAATGGTGCCCAACGGTTGCAAATGCTCCCCTGAAAGGTTTGGCCGTCGAAACAGAAGGCTTTTCATCACAGGACAAGAAATCAGGCCTCGACAACTTAACCGGCAGAATTTTTTTTTTAAAAAAAATCCCTAAGCCCCGGGGTCACAATTTCATAAAAAATCTGACTTTCGGGAATTCACTCAAAAATGGTGCCCAGCGGTTGCAGATGCTCCCCTGAAAGGTTTGGCGGTCGAAACAGAAGGCTTTTTATCACAGGACAAGAAATCAGAGCTCGAGAACTTAACCGGCAGAAAAATATTTTTTTGAAAAAATCCCTAAGCCCCTGGGTCACAATTTCATAAAAAATCTGACTTTCGGAAATTCACTCAAAAATGGTGCCCAACGGTTGCAAATGCTCCCCTGAAAGGTTTGGCGGTCAAAACAGAAGGCTTTTTATCACAGGACAAGTAATCAGCCCTCGATAACTTAACCGGCAGAAATTTTTTTTTTAAAAAAATACCTAAGCCCCGGGGTCACAATTTCAGAAAAAATCTGACTTTCGGGAATTCACTCAAAAATGGTGCCCAACGGTTGCAGATGCTCCCCTGAAAGGTTTGGCGGTCGAAACAGAAGGCTTTTTATCACAGGACAAGAAATCAGAGCTCGAGAACTTAACCGGCAGAAATTTTTTTTTTTTAAAAAATCCCTAAGCCCCGGGGTCACAATTTCAGAAAAAATCTGACTTTCGTGAATTCACTCAAAAATGGTGCCCAACGGTTGCAAATGCTCCCCTGAAAGGTTTGGCCGTCGAAACAGAAGGCTTTTTATCACAGGACAAGAAATCAGCCCTCGACAACTTAACCGGCAGAATTTTTTTTTTAAAAAAAATCCCTAAGCACCGGGGTCACAATTTCAGAAAAAATCTGAGTTTCGGGAATTCATTCAAAAACGGTGCCGAACGGTTGCAAATGCTCCCCTGAAAGGTTTGGCCGTCGAAACAGAAGGCTTTTTATCACAGGACAAGAAATCAGCCCTCAACAACTTAACCGGCAGAAAAATTTTTTTTGAAAAAAATCCCTAAGCCCCGGGGTCACAATTTCAGAAAAAATCTGACTTTCGGGAATTCACTCAAAAACGGTGCCCAACGGTTGCAAATGCTCCCCTGAAAGGTTTGGCCGTCGAAACAGAAGGCTTTTTATCACAGGACAAGAAATCAGAGCTCGAGAACTTAACCGGCAGAATTTTTTTTTTTGAAAAAATCCCTAAGCCCCGGGGTCACAATTTCAGAAAAAATCTGACTTTCGGGAATTCACTCAAAAATGGTGCCCAGCAGTTGCCAATGCTCCCCTGAAAGGTTTGGCGGTCGAAACAGAAGGTTTTTTATCACAGGACAAGAAATCAGCCCTCGATAACTTAACCGGCAGAAATTTTTTTTTTTTTGAAAAAATCCCTAAGCCCCGGGGTCACACTTTCAGAAAAAATCTGACTTTCGGGAATTCACTCAAAAATGGTGCCCAATGGTTGCAGATGCTCCCCTGAAAGGTTTGGCGGTCGAAACAGAAGGCTTTTTATCACAGGACAAGAAATCAGCCCTCGACAACTTAACCGGCAGAAATTTTTTTTTTTGAAAAAATCCCTAAGCCCCGGGGTCACAATTTCAGAAAAAATCTGACTTTCGGGAATTCACTCAAAAATGGTGCCCAACGGTTGCAAATGCTCCCCTGAAATGTTTGGCCGTCGAAACAGAAGGCTTTTTATCACAGGATAAGAAATCAGCCCTCGACAACTTAACCGGCAGAATTTTTTTTTTTGAAAATATCCCTAAGCCCCGGGGTCACAATTTCAGGAAAAAATCTGACTTTCGGGAATTCACTCAAAAACGGTGGCCAACGGTTGCAAATGCTCCCCTGAAAGGTTTGGCCGTCAAAACAGAAGGCTTTTTATCACAGGACAAGAAATCAGCCCTCGACAACTTAACCGGCAGAAATTTTTTTTTTGAAAAAATCCCTAAGCCACGGGGTCACAATTTCAGAAAAAATCTGACTTTCGGGAATTCACTCAAAAATGGTGCCCAACGGTTGCAAATGCTCCCCTGAAAGGTTTGGCGGTCGAAACAGAAGGCTTTTTATCACAGGACAAGAAATCAGCCCTCAACAACTTAACCGGCAGAAATTTTTTTTTTGAAAAAATCCTTAAGCCCCGGGGTCACAATTTCAGAAAAAATCTGACTTTCGGGAATTCACTCAAAAATGGTGCCCAACGGTTGCAAATGCTCCCCTGAAAGGTTTGGCCGTCGAAACAGAAGGCTTTTTATCACAGGACAAGAAATCAGCCCTCGACAACTTAACCGGCAGAAATTTTTTTTTGAAAAAATCCCTAAGCCTCGGGGTCACAATCTCAGAAAAAATCTGACTTTCGGGAATTCACTCAAAAATGGTGCCCAACGGTTGCAGATGCTCCCCTGAAAGGTTTGGCGGTCGAAACAGAAGGCTTTTTATCACAGGACAAGAAATCAGAGCTCGAGAACTTAACCGGCAGAATTTTTTTTTTTTGAAATATCCCTAAGCCCTGGGGCCACAATTTCAGAAAAAATCTGACTTTCGGGAATTCACTCAAAAATGGTGTCCAACGGTTGCAAATGCTCCCCTGAAAGGTTTGGCGGTCGAAACAGAAGGCTTTTTATCACAGGACAAGAAATCAGCCCTCGACAACTTAACCGGCAGAAATTTTTTTTTTGAAAAAATCCCTAAGCCCCGGGGTCACAATTTCAGAAAAAATCTGACTTTCGGGAATTCACTCAAAAATGGTGCCCAACGGTTGCAAATGCTCCCCTGAAAGGTTTGGCCGTCGAAACAGAAGGCTTTTTATCACAGGACAAGAAATCAGCCCTCGACAACTTAACCGGCAGAAATTTTTTTTTTGAAAAAATCCCTTAGCCCCGGGGTCACAATTTCAGAAAAAATCTGACTTTCGGGAATTCACTCAAAAATGGTGCCCAACGGTTGCAAATGCTCCCCTGAAAGGTTTGGCCGTCGAAACAGAAGGCTTTTCATCACAGGACAAGAAATCAGGCCTCGACAACTTAACCGGCAGAATTTTTTTTTTAAAAAAAATCCCTAAGCCCCGGGGTCACAATTTCATAAAAAATCTGACTTTCGGGAATTCACTCAAAAATGGTGCCCAGCGGTTGCAGATGCTCCCCTGAAAGGTTTGGCGGTCGAAACAGAAGGCTTTTTATCACAGGACAAGAAATCAGAGCTCGAGAACTTAACCGGCAGAAAAATATTTTTTTGAAAAAATCCCTAAGCCCCTGGGTCACAATTTCATAAAAAATCTGACTTTCGGAAATTCACTCAAAAATGGTGCCCAACGGTTGCAAATGCTCCCCTGAAAGGTTTGGCGGTCAAAACAGAAGGCTTTTTATCACAGGACAAGTAATCAGCCCTCGATAACTTAACCGGCAGAAATTTTTTTTTTAAAAAAATACCTAAGCCCCGGGGTCACAATTTCAGAAAAAATCTGACTTTCGGGAATTCACTCAAAAATGGTGCCCAACGGTTGCAGATGCTCCCCTGAAAGGTTTGGCGGTCGAAACAGAAGGCTTTTTATCACAGGACAAGAAATCAGAGCTCGAGAACTTAACCGGCAGAAATTTTTTTTTTTGAAAAAATCCCTAAGCCCCGGGGTCACAATTTCAGAAAAAATCTGACTTTCGTGAATTCACTCAAAAATGGTGCCCAACGGTTGCAAATGCTCCCCTGAAAGGTTTGGCCGTCGAAACAGAAGGCTTTTTATCACAGGACAAGAAATCAGCCCTCGACAACTTAACCGGCAGAATTTTTTTTTTTAAAAAAATCCCTAAGCACCGGGGTCACAATTTCAGAAAAAATCTGACTTTCGGGAATTCATTCAAAAACGGTGCCGAACGGTTGCAAATGCTCCCCTGAAAGGTTTGGCCGTCGAAACAGAAGGCTTTTTATCACAGGACAAGAAATCAGCCCTCAACAACTTAACCGGCAGAAATTTTTTTTTTGAAAAAAATCCCTAAGCCCCGGGGTCACAATTTCAGAAAAAATCTGACTTTCGGGAATTCACTCAAAAATGGTGCCCAATGGTTGCAAATGCTCCCCTGAAAGGTTTGGCCGTCGAAACAGAAGGCTTTTTATCACAGGACAAGAAATCAGAGCTCGAGAACTTAACCGGCAGAATTTTATTTTTTTTGAAAAAATCCCTAAGCCCCGGGGTCACAATTTCAGAAAAAATCTGACTTTCGGGAATTCACTCAAAAATGGTGCCCAGCGGTTGCCAATGCTCCCCTGAAAGGTTTGGCGGTCGAAACAGAAGGTTTTTTATCACAGGACAAGAAATCAGCCCTCGATAACTTAACCGGCAGAATTTTTTTTTTTTGAAAAAATCCCTAAGACCCGGGGTCACACTTTCAGAAAAAATCTGACTTTCGGGAAATTCACTCAAAAATGGTGCCCAACGGTTGCAGATGCTCCCCTGAAAGGTTTGGCGGTCGAAACAGAAGGCTTTTTATCACAGGACAAGAAATCAGCCCTCGACAACTTAACCGGCAGAAATTTTTTTTTTTGAAAAAATCCCTAAGCCCCGGGGTCACAATTTCAGAAAAAATCTGACTTTCGGGAATTCACTCAAAAATGGTGCCCAACGGTTGCAAATGCTCCCCTGAAATGTTTGGCCGTCGAAACAGAAGGCTTTTTATCACAGGATAAGAAATCAGCCCTCGACAACTTAACCGGCAGATTTTTTTTTTTTGAAAATATCCCTAAGCCCCGGGGTCACAATTTCAGGAAAAAATCTGACTTTCGGGAATTCACTCAAAAACGGTGGCCAACGGTTGCAAATGCTCCCCTGAAAGGTTTGGCCGTCGAAACAGAAGGCTTTTTATCACAGGACAAGAAATCAGCCCTCGACAACTTAACCGGCAGAAATTTTTTTTTTGAAAAAATCCCTAAGCCACGGGGTCACAATTTCAGAAAAAATGTGACTTTCGGGAATTCACTCAAAAATGGTGCCCAACGGTTGCAAATGCTCCCCTGAAAGGTTTGGCGGTCGAAAAAGAAGGCTTTTTATCACAGGACAAGAAATCAGCCCTCAACAACTTAACCGGCAGAAATTATTTTTTTGAAAAAATCCCTAAGCCCCGGGGTCACAATTTCAGAAAAAATCTGACTTTCGGGAATTCACTCAAAAATGGTGCCGAACGGTTGCAAATGCTCCCCTGAAAGGTTTGGCCGTCGAAACAGAAGGCTTTTTATCACAGGACAAGAAATCAGCCCTCGACAACTTAACCGGCAGAAATTTTTTTTTTGAAAAAATCCCTAAGCCCCGGGGTCACAATTTCAGAAAAAATCTGACTTTCGGGAATTCACTCAAAAATGGTGCCCAACGGTTGCCAATGCTCCCCTGAAAGGTTTGGCGGTCGAAACAGAAGGCTTTTTATCACAGGACAAGAAATCAGCCCTCGATAACTTAAACGGCAGAATTTTTTTTTTTGAAAAAATCCCTAAGCCCCGGGGTCACAATTTCAGAAAAAATCTGACTTCACGGGAATTCACTCAAAAATGGTACCCAACGGTTGCAAATGCTCCCCTGAAAGGTTTGGCCGTCGAAACAGAAGGCTTTTTATCACAGGACAAGAAATCAGCCCCCGACAACTTAACCGGCAGAAATTTTTTTTTTGAAAAAATCCCTAAGCCCCGGGGTCACAATTTCAGAAAATATCTGACTTTCGGGAATTCACTCAAAAATGGTGCCGAACGGTTGCAAATGCTCCCCTGAAAGGTTTGGCCATCGAAACAGAAGGCTTTTTATCACAGGACAAGAAATCAGAGCTCGAGAACTTAACCGGCAGAATTTTTTTTTTTGAAAAAATCCCTAAGCCCCGGGGTCACAATTTCAGAAAAAATCTGACTTTCGGGAATTCACTCAAAAATGGTGCCCAGCAGTTGCCAATGCTCCCCTGAAAGGTTTGGCGGTCGAAACAGAAGGTTTTTTATCACAGGACAAGAAATCAGCCCTCGATAACTTAACCGGCAGAATTTTTTTTTTTTTGAAAAAATCCCTAAGCCCCGGGGTCACACTTTCAGAAAAAATCTGACTTTCGGGAATTCACTCAAAAATGGTGCCCAATGGTTGCAGATGCTCCCCTGAAAGGTTTGGCGGTCGAAACAGAAGGCTTTTTATCACAGGACAAGAAATCAGCCCTCGACAACTTAACCGGCAGAAATTTTTTTTTTTGAAAAAATCCCTAAGCCCCGGGGTCACAATTTCAGAAAAAATCTGACTTTCGGGAATTCACTCAAAAATGGTGCCCAACGGTTGCAAATGCTCCCCTGAAATGTTTGGCCGTCGAAACAGAAGGCTTTTTATCACAGGATAAGAAATCAGCCCTCGACAACTTAACCGGCAGAATTTTTTTTTTTGAAAATATCCCTAAGCCCCGGGGTCACAATTTCAGGAAAAAATCTGACTTTCGGGAATTCACTCAAAAACGGTGGCCAACGGTTGCAAATGCTCCCCTGAAAGGTTTGGCCGTCAAAACAGAAGGCTTTTTATCACAGGACAAGAAATCAGCCCTCGACAACTTAACCGGCAGAAATTTTTTTTTTGAAAAAATCCCTAAGCCACGGGGTCACAATTTCAGAAAAAATCTGACTTTCGGGAATTCACTCAAAAATGGTGCCCAACGGTTGCAAATGCTCCCCTGAAAGGTTTGGCGGTCGAAACAGAAGGCTTTTTATCACAGGACAAGAAATCAGCCCTCAACAACTTAACCGGCAGAAATTTTTTTTTTGAAAAAATCCTTAAGCCCCGGGGTCACAATTTCAGAAAAAATCTGACTTTCGGGAATTCACTCAAAAATGGTGCCCAACGGTTGCAAATGCTCCCCTGAAAGGTTTGGCCGTCGAAACAGAAGGCTTTTTATCACAGGACAAGAAATCAGCCCTCGACAACTTAACCGGCAGAAATTTTTTTTTGAAAAAATCCCTAAGCCTCGGGGTCACAATCTCAGAAAAAATCTGACTTTCGGGAATTCACTCAAAAATGGTGCCCAACGGTTGCAGATGCTCCCCTGAAAGGTTTGGCGGTCGAAACAGAAGGCTTTTTATCACAGGACAAGAAATCAGAGCTCGAGAACTTAACCGGCAGAATTTTTTTTTTTTGAAATATCCCTAAGCCCTGGGGCCACAATTTCAGAAAAAATCTGACTTTCGGGAATTCACTCAAAAATGGTGTCCAACGGTTGCAAATGCTCCCCTGAAAGGTTTGGCGGTCGAAACAGAAGGCTTTTTATCACAGGACAAGAAATCAGCCCTCGACAACTTAACCGGCAGAAATTTTTTTTTTGAAAAAATCCCTAAGCCCCGGGGTCACAATTTCAGAAAAAATCTGACTTTCGGGAATTCACTCAAAAATGGTGCCCAACGGTTGCAAATGCTCCCCTGAAAGGTTTGGCCGTCGAAACAGAAGGCTTTTTATCACAGGACAAGAAATCAGCCCTCGACAACTTAACCGGCAGAAATTTTTTTTTTGAAAAAATCCCTTAGCCCCGGGGTCACAATTTCAGAAAAAATCTGACTTTCGGGAATTCACTCAAAAATGGTGCCCAACGGTTGCAAATGCTCCCCTGAAAGGTTTGGCCGTCGAAACAGAAGGCTTTTCATCACAGGACAAGAAATCAGGCCTCGACAACTTAACCGGCAGAATTTTTTTTTAAAAAAAAATCCCTAAGCCCCGGGGTCACAATTTCATAAAAAATCTGACTTTCGGGAATTCACTCAAAAATGGTGCCCAGCGGTTGCAGATGCTCCCCTGAAAGGTTTGGCGGTCGAAACAGAAGGCTTTTTATCACAGGACAAGAAATCAGAGCTCGAGAACTTAACCGGCAGAAAAATATTTTTTTGAAAAAATCCCTAAGCCCCTGGGTCACAATTTCATAAAAAATCTGACTTTCGGAAATTCACTCAAAAATGGTGCCCAACGGTTGCAAATGCTCCCCTGAAAGGTTTGGCGGTCAAAACAGAAGGCTTTTTATCACAGGACAAGTAATCAGCCCTCGATAACTTAACCGGCAGAAATTTTTTTTTTAAAAAAATACCTAAGCCCCGGGGTCACAATTTCAGAAAAAATCTGACTTTCGGGAATTCACTCAAAAATGGTGCCCAACGGTTGCAGATGCTCCCCTGAAAGGTTTGGCGGTCGAAACAGAAGGCTTTTTATCACAGGACAAGAAATCAGAGCTCGAGAACTTAACCGGCAGAAATTTTTTTTTTTGAAAAAATCCCTAAGCCCCGGGGTCACAATTTCAGAAAAAATCTGACTTTCGTGAATTCACTCAAAAATGGTGCCCAACGGTTGCAAATGCTCCCCTGAAAGGTTTGGCCGTCGAAACAGAAGGCTTTTTATCACAGGACAAGAAATCAGCCCTCGACAACTTAACCGGCAGAATTTTTTTTTTTAAAAAAATCCCTAAGCACCGGGGTCACAATTTCAGAAAAAATCTGACTTTCGGGAATTCATTCAAAAACGGTGCCGAACGGTTGCAAATGCTCCCCTGAAAGGTTTGGCCGTCGAAACAGAAGGCTTTTTATCACAGGACAAGAAATCAGCCCTCAACAACTTAACCGGCAGAAATTTTTTTTTTGAAAAAAATCCCTAAGCCCCGGGGTCACAATTTCAGAAAAAATCTGACTTTCGGGAATTCACTCAAAAATGGTGCCCAATGGTTGCAAATGCTCCCCTGAAAGGTTTGGCCGTCGAAACAGAAGGCTTTTTATCACAGGACAAGAAATCAGAGCTCGAGAACTTAACCGGCAGAATTTTATTTTTTTTGAAAAAATCCCTAAGCCCCGGGGTCACAATTTCAGAAAAAATCTGACTTTCGGGAATTCACTCAAAAATGGTGCCCAGCGGTTGCCAATGCTCCCCTGAAAGGTTTGGCGGTCGAAACAGAAGGTTTTTTATCACAGGACAAGAAATCAGCCCTCGATAACTTAACCGGCAGAATTTTTTTTTTTTGAAAAAATCCCTAAGACCCGGGGTCACACTTTCAGAAAAAATCTGACTTTCGGGAAATTCACTCAAAAATGGTGCCCAACGGTTGCAGATGCTCCCCTGAAAGGTTTGGCGGTCGAAACAGAAGGCTTTTTATCACAGGACAAGAAATCAGCCCTCGACAACTTAACCGGCAGAAATTTTTTTTTTTGAAAAAATCCCTAAGCCCCGGGGTCACAATTTCAGAAAAAATCTGACTTTCGGGAATTCACTCAAAAATGGTGCCCAACGGTTGCAAATGCTCCCCTGAAATGTTTGGCCGTCGAAACAGAAGGCTTTTTATCACAGGATAAGAAATCAGCCCTCGACAACTTAACCGGCAGATTTTTTTTTTTTGAAAATATCCCTAAGCCCCGGGGTCACAATTTCAGGAAAAAATCTGACTTTCGGGAATTCACTCAAAAACGGTGGCCAACGGTTGCAAATGCTCCCCTGAAAGGTTTGGCCGTCGAAACAGAAGGCTTTTTATCACAGGACAAGAAATCAGCCCTCGACAACTTAACCGGCAGAAATTTTTTTTTTGAAAAAATCCCTAAGCCACGGGGTCACAATTTCAGAAAAAATCTGACTTTCGGGAATTCACTCAAAAATGGTGCCCAACGGTTGCAAATGCTCCCCTGAAAGGTTTGGCGGTCGAAAAAGAAGGCTTTTTATCACAGGACAAGAAATCAGCCCTCAACAACTTAACCGGCAGAAATTATTTTTTTGAAAAAATCCCTAAGCCCCGGGGTCACAATTTCAGAAAAAATCTGACTTTCGGGAATTCACTCAAAAATGGTGCCCAACGGTTGCAAATGCTCCCCTGAAAGGTTTGGCCGTCGAAACAGAAGGCTTTTTATCACAGGACAAGAAATCAGCCCTCGACAACTTAACCGGCAGAAATTTTTTTTTTGAAAAAATCCCTAAGCCCCGGGGTCACAATTTCAGAAAAAATCTGACTTTCGGGAATTCACTCAAAAATGGTGCCCAACGGTTGCCAATGCTCCCCTGAAAGGTTTGGCGGTCGAAACAGAAGGCTTTTTATCACAGGACAAGAAATCAGCCCTCGATAACTTAAACGGCAGAATTTTTTTTTTTGAAAAAATCCCTAAGCCCCGGGGTCACAATTTCAGAAAAAATCTGACTTCACGGGAATTCACTCAAAAATGGTACCCAACGGTTGCAAATGCTCCCCTGAAAGGTTTGGCCGTCGAAACAGAAGGCTTTTTATCACAGGACAAGAAATCAGCCCCCGACAACTTAACCGGCAGAAATTTTTTTTTTGAAAAAATCCCTAAGCCCCGGGGTCACAATTTCAGAAAATATCTGACTTTCGGGAATTCACTCAAAAATGGTGCCGAACGGTTGCAAATGCTCCCCTGAAAGGTTTGGCCATCGAAACAGAAGGCTTTTTATCATAGGACAAGAAATCAGCCCTCGACAACTTAACCGGCAGAAATTTTTTTTTTGAAAAAATCCCTAAGCCCCGGGGTCACAATTTCATAAAAAATCTGACTTTCGGGAATTCACTCAAAAATGGTGCCCAACGGTTGCAAATGCTCCCCTGAAAGGTTTGGCCGTCGAAACAGAAGGCTTTTTATCACAGGACAATAAATCAGCCCTCGACAACTTAACCGGCAGAAGTTTTTTTTTGGAAAAAATCCCTAAGCCGCGGGGTCACAATTTCAGAAAAAATCTGACTTTCGGGAATTCACTCAAAAATGGTGCCCAACGGTTGCAAATGCTCCCCTGAAAGGTTTGGCCGTCCAAACAGAAGGCTTTTCATCACAGGACAAGAAATCAGGCCTCGACAACTTAACCGGCAGAATTTTTTTTTTAAAAAAAATCCCTAAGCCCCGGGGTCACAATTTCATAAAAAATCTGACTTTCGGGAATTCACTCAAAAATGGTGCCCAGCGGTTGCAGATGCTCCCCTGAAAGGTTTGGCGGTCGAAACAGAAGGCTTTTTATCACAGGACAAGAAATCAGAGCTCGACAACTTAACCGGCAGAAAAATATTTTTTTGAAAAAATCCCTAAGCCCCTGGGTCACAATTTCATAAAAAATCTGACTTTCGGAAATTCACTCAAAAATGGTGCCCAACGGTTGCAAATGCTCCCCTGAAAGGTTTGGCGGTCAAAACAGAAGGCTTTTTATCACAGGACAAGTAATCAGCCCTCGATAACTTAACCGGCAGAAATTTTTTTTTAAAAAAAATACCTAAGCCCCGGGGTCACAATTTCAGAAAAAATCTGACTTTCGGGAATTCACTCAAAAATGGTGCCCAACTGTTGCAAATGCTCCCCTGAAAGGTTTGGCCGTCGAAACAGAAGGCTTTTTATCACAGGACAAGAAATCAGCCCTTGACAACTTAACCGGCAGAAATTTTTTTTTTGAAAAAATCCCTAAGCCCCGGGGTCACAATTTCAGAAAAAATCTGACTTTCGGGAATTCACTCAAAAATGGTGCCCAACGGTTGCAGATGCTCCCCTGAAAGGTTTGGCGGTCGAAACAGAAGGCTTTTTATCACAGGACAAGAAATCAGAGCTCGAGAACTTAACCGGCAGAAATTTTTTTTTTGAAAAAATCCCTAAGCCCCGGGGTCACAATTTCAGAAAAAATCTGACTTTCGTGAATTCACTCAAAAATGGTGCCCAACGGTTGCAAATGCTCCCCTGAAAGGTTTGGCCGTCGAAACAGAAGGCTTTTTATCACAGGACAAGAAATCAGCCCTCGACAACTTAACCGGCAGAATTTTTTTTTAAAAAAAAATCCCTAAGCCCCGGGGTCACAATTTCAGAAAAAATCTGACTTTCGGGAATTCATTCAAAAACGGTGCCGAACGGTTGCAAATGCTCCCCTGAAAGGTTTGGCCGTCGAAACAGAAGGCTTTTTATCACAGGACAAGAAATCAGCCCTCAACAACTTAACCGGCAGAAAAAATTTTTTTGAAAAAAATCCCTAAGCCCCGGGGTCACAATTTCAGAAAAAATCTGACTTTCGGGAATTCACTCAAAAACGGTGCCCAACGGTTGCAAATGCTCCCCTGAAAGGTTTGGCCGTCGAAACAGAAGGCTTTTTATCACAGGACAAGAAATCAGCCCTCAACAACTTAACCGGCAGAAATTTTTTTTTTGAAAAAAATCCCTAAGCCCCGGGGTCACAATTTCAGAAAAAATCTGACTTTCGGGAATTCACTCAAAAATGGTGCCCAGCGGTTGCAGATGCTCCCCTGAAAGGTTTGGCGGTCGAAACAGAAGGCTTTTTATCACAGGACAAGAAATCAGAGCTCGACAACTTAACCGGCAGAAAAATATTTTTTTGAAAAAATCCCTAAGCCCCTGGGTCACAATTTCATAAAAAATCTGACTTTCGGAAATTCACTCAAAAATGGTGCCCAACGGTTGCAAATGCTCCCCTGAAAGGTTTGGCGGTCAAAACAGAAGGCTTTTTATCACAGGACAAGTAATCAGCCCTCGATAACTTAACCGGCAGAAATTTTTTTTTAAAAAAAATACCTAAGCCCCGGGGTCACAATTTCAGAAAAAATCTGACTTTCGGGAATTCACTCAAAAATGGTGCCCAACGGTTGCAGATGCTCCCCTGAAAGGTTTGGCGTTCGAAACAGAAGGCTTTTTATCACAGGTCAAGAAATCAGAGCTCGAGAACTTAACCGGGAGAAAAATATTTTTTTGAAAAAATCCCTAAGCCCCGGGGTCACAATTTCAGAAAAAATCTGACTTTCGGGAATTCACTCAAAAATGGTGCCCAACGGTTGCAAATGCTCCCCTGAAAGGTTTGGCCCTCGAAACAGAAGGCTTTTTATCTCAGGACAAGAAATCAGCCCTCGACAACTTAACTGGCAGAAATTTTTTTTTTGAAAAAAATCCCTAAGCCCCGGGGTCACAATTTCAGAAAAAATCTGACTTTCGGGAATTCACTCAAAAATGGTGCCCAACGGTTGCAAATGCTCCCCTGAAAGGTTTGGCGGTCGAAACAGAAGGCTTTTTATCACAGGACAAGAAATCAGAGCTCGAGAACTTAACCGGGAGAAAAATATTTTTTTGAAAAAATCCCTAAGCCCCGGGGTCACAATTTCAGAAAAAATCTGACTTTCGGGAATTCACTCAAAAATGGTGCCCAACGGTTGCAAATGCTCCCCTGAAAGGTTTGGCCGTCGAAACAGAAGGCTTTTTATCACAGGACAAGAAATCAGAGCTCGAGAACTTAACCGGGAGAAAAATATTTTTTTGAAAAAATCCCTAAGCCCCGGGGTCACAATTTCAGAAAAAATCTGACTTTCGGGAATTCACTCAAAAATGGTGCCCAACGGTTGCAAATGCTCCCCTGAAAGTTTTGGCCGTCGAAACAGAAGGCTTTTTATCACAGGACAAGAAATCAGCCCTCGACAACTTAACCGGCAGAAATTTTTTTTTTGAAAAAATCCCTAAGCCCCGGGGTCACAATTTCAGAAAAAATCTGACTTTCGGGAATTCACTCAAAAATGGTGCCCAACGGTTGCAAATGCTCCCCTGAAAGGTTTGGCCGTCGAAACAGAAGGCTTTTTATCACAGGATAAGAAATCAGCCCTCGACAACTTAACCGGCAGAATTTTTTTTTTTGAAAATATTGCTAAGCCCCGGGGTCACAATTTCAGGAAAAAATCTGACTTTCGGGAATTCACTCAAAAACGGTGGCCAAAGGTTGCAAATGCTCCCCTGAAAGGTTTGGCCGTCGAAACAGAAGGCTTTTTATCACAGGACAAGAAATCAGCCCTCGACAACTTAACCGGCAGAATTTTTTTTTTTGAAAAAATCCCTAAGCCCCGGGGTCACAATTTCAGAAAAAATCTGACTTTCGGGAATTCACTCAAAAATGGTGCCCAACGGTTGCAAATGCTCCCCTGAAAGGTTTGGCGGTCGAAACAGAAGGCTTTTTATCACAGGACAAGAAATCAGCCCTCGACAACTTAACCGGCAGAATTTTTTTTTTTGAAAAAATCCCTAAGCCCCGGGGTCACAATTTCAGAAAAAAACTGACTTTCGGGAATTCACTCAAAAATGGTGCCCAACGGTTGCAAATGCTCCCCTGAAAGGTTTGGCCGTCGAAACAGAAGGCTTTTTATCACAGGATAAGAAATCAGCCCTCGACAACTTAAGCGGCAGAAATTTTTTTTTTGAAAATATTGCTAAGCCCCGGGGTCACAATTTCAGGAAAAAATCTGACTTTCGGGAATTCACTCAAAAACGGTGGCCAACGGTTGCAAATGCTCCCCTGAAAGGTTTGGCCGTCGAAACAGAAGGCTTTTTATCACAGGACAAGAAATCAGCCCTCGACAACTTAACCGGCAGAATTTTTTTTTTTGAAAAAATCCCTAAGCCCCGGGGTCACAATTTCAGAAAAAATCTGACTTTCGGGAATTCACTCAAAAATGGTGCCCAACGGTTGCAAATGCTCCCCTGAAAGGTTTGGCGGTCGAAACAGAAGGCTTTTTATCACAGGACAAGAAATCAGCCCTCGACAACTTAACCGGCAGAATTTTTTTTTTTGAAAAAATCCCTAAGCCCCGGGGTCACAATTTCAGAAAAAATCTGACTTTCGGGAATTCACTCAAAAATGGTGCCCAACGGTTGCAAATGCTCCCCTGAAAGGTTTGGCCGTCGAAACAGAAGGCTTTTTATCACAGGATAAGAAATCAGCCCTCGACAACTTAACCGGCAGAATTTTTTTTTTTTGAAAATATCCCTAAGCCCCGGGGTCACAATTTCAGGAAAAAATCTGACTTTCGGGAATTCACTCAAAAACGGTGGCCAACGGTTGCAAATGCTCCCCTGAAAGCTTTGCCCGTTGAAACAGAAGGCTTTTTATCACAGGACAAGAAATCAGCCCTCAACAACTTAACCGGCAGAAATTTTTTTTTGAAAAAATCCCTAAGCCCCGGGGTCACAATTTCAGAAAAAATCTGACTTTCGGGAATTCACTCAAAAATGGTGCCCAACGGTTGCAAATGCTCCCCTGAAAGGTTTGGCCGTCGAAACAGAAGGCTTTTTATCACAGGACAAGATATCAGCCCTCGACAACTTAACCGGCAGAAATTTTTTTTTTAAAAAAATCCCTAAGCCCCGGGGTCACAATTTCAGAAAAAATCTGACTTTCGGGAATTCACTCAAAAATGGTGCCCAACGGTTGCAAATGCTCCCCTAAAAGGTTTGGCCGTCGAAACGAAAGGCTTTTTATCACAGGACAAGAAATCAGCCCTCGACAACTTAACCGGCAGAAATTTTTTTTTTGAAAAAATCCCTAAGCTCCGGGGTCACAATTTCAGAAAAAATCTGACTTTCGGGAATTCACTCAAAAATGGTGCCCAACGGTTGCAAATGCTCCCCTGAAAGGTTTGGCCGTCGAAACAGAATGCTTTTTATCACAGGGCAAGAAATCAGACCTCGGGAACTTAGCCGGCAGAAAAATATTTTTTTGAAAAAATCCCTAAGCCCCGGGGTCACAATTTCAGAAAAAATCTGACTTTCGGGAATTCACTCAAAAATGGTGCCCAACGGTTGCCAATGCTCCCCTGAAAGGTTTGGCGGTCGAAACAGAAGGCTTTTTATCACAGGACAAGAAATCAGCCCTCGACAACTTAACCGGCAGAAATTTTTTTTTTGAAAAAATCCCTAAGCCCCGGGGTCACTATTTCAGAAAAAATCTGACTTTCGGGAATTCACTCAAAAATGGTGCCCAACGGTTGCAAATGCTCCCCTGAAAGGTTTGGCCGTCGAAACAGAAGGCTTTTTATCACAGGATAAGAAATCAGCCTTCGACAACTTAACCGGGAGAAAAATATTTTTTTGAAAAAATCCCTAAGCCCCGGGGTCACAATTTCAGAAAAAATCTGACTTTCGGGAATTCACTCAAAAATGGTGCCCAACGGTTGCAAATGCTCCCCTGAAAGGTTTGGCCGTCGAAACAGAAGGCTTTTTATCTCAGGACAAGAAATCAGCCCTCGACAACTTAACTGGCAGAAATTTTTTTTTTGAAAAAATCCCTAAGCCCCGGGGTCACAATTTCAGAAAAAATCTGACTTTCGGGAATTCACTCAAAAATGGTGCCCAACGGTTGCAAATGCTCCCCTGAAAGGTTTGGCGGTCGAAACAGAAGGCTTTTTATCACAGGACAAGAAATCAGAGCTCGAGAACTTAACCGGGAGAAAAATATTTTTTTGAAAAAATCCCTAAACCCCGGGGTCACAATTTCAGAAAAAATCTGACTTTCGGGAATTCACTCAAAAATGGTGCCCAACGGTTGCAAATGCTCCCCTGAAAGGTTTGGCGGTCGAAACAGAAGGCTTTTTATCACAGGACAAGAAATCAGTCCTCGACAACTTAACCGGCAGAAATTTTTTTTTTGAAAAAATACCTAAGCCCCGGGGTCACAATTTCAGAAAAAATCTGACTTTCGGGAATTCACTCAAAAATGGTGCCCAACGGTTGCAAATGCTCCCCTGAAAGGTTTGGCCGTCGAAACAGAAGGCTTTTTATCACAGGATAAGAAATCAGCCCTCGACAACTTAACCGGCAGAATTTTTTTTTTTGAAAATATCCCTAAGCCCCGGGGTCACAATTTCAGGAAAAAATCTGACTTTCGGGAATTCACTCAAAAACGGTGGCCAACGGTTGCAAATGCTCCCCTGAAATGTTTGGCCGTCGAAACAGAAGGCTTTTTATCACAGGACAAGAAATCAGCCCTCGACAACTTAACCGGCAGAATTTTTTTTTTTGAAAAAATCCCTAAGCCACGGGGTCACAATTTCAGAAAAAATCTGACTTTCGGGAATTCACTAAAAAATGGTGCCCAACGGTTGCAAATGCTCCCCTGAAAGGTTTGGCGGTCGAAACAGAAGGCTTTTTATCACAGGAGAAGAAATCAGCCCTCGACAACTTAACCGGCAGAATTTTTTTTTTAAAAAAAATCCCTAAGCCCCGGGGTCACAATTTCAGGAAAAATCTGACTTTCGGGAATTAACTCAAAAATGGTGCCCAACGGTTGCACATGCTCCCCTGAAAGGTTTGGCCGTCGAAACAGAAGGCTTTTTATCACAGGATAAGAAATCAGCCCTCGACAACTTAACCGGCAGAAATTTTTTTTTTTAAAAAAATCCCTAAGCCCCGGGGTCACAATTTCAGAAAAAATCTGACTTTCGGGAATTAACTCAAAAATGGTGCCCAACGGTTGCACATGCTCCCCTGAAAGGTTTGGCCGTCGAAACAGAAGGCTTTTTATCACAGGACAAGAAATCAGCCCTCGACAACTTAACCGGCAGAATTTTTTTTTTGAAAAAATCCCTAAGCCCCGGGGTCACAATTTCAGAAAAAAATCTGACTTTCGGGAATTCACTCAAAAATGGTGCCCAACGGTTGCCAATGCTCCCCTGAAAGGTTTGGCGGTCGAAACAGAAGGCTTTTTAACACAGGACAAGAAATCAGCCCTCGATAACTTAACCGGCAGAAATTATTTTTTTGAAAAAATCCCTAAGCCCCAGGGTCACAATTTCAGAAAAAATCTGACTTTCGGGAATTCACTCAAAAATGGTGCCCAACGGTTGCAAATGCTCCCCTGAAAGGTTTGGCCGTCGAAACAGAAGGCTTTTTATCACAGGATAAGAAATCAGCCCTCGACAACTTAACCGGCAGAATTTTTTTTTTTTGAAAATATCCCTAAGCCCCGGGGTCACAATTTCAGGAAAAAATCTGACTTTCGGGAATTCACTCAAAAACGGTGGCCAACGGTTGCAAATGCTCCCCTGAAAGCTTTGCCCGTTGAAACAGAAGGCTTTTTATCACAGGACAAGAAATCAGCCCTCAACAACTTAACCGGCAGAAATTTTTTTTTTGAAAAAATCCCTAAGCCCCGGGGTCACAATTTCAGAAAAAATCTGACTTTCGGGAATTCACTCAAAAATGGTGCCCAACGGTTGCAAATGCTCCCCTAAAAGGTTTGGCCGTCGAAACAAAAGGCTTTTTATCACAGGACAAGAAATCAGCCCTCGACAAATTAACCGGCAGAAATTTTTTTTTTGAAAAAATCCCTAAGCTCCGGGGTCACAATTTCAGAAAAAATCTGACTTTCGGGAATTCACTCAAAAATGGTGCCCAACGGTTGCAAATGCTCCCCTGAAAGGTTTGGCCGTCGAAACAGAAGGCTTTTTATCACAGGGCAAGAAATCAGACCTCGGGAACTTAGCCGGCAGAAAAATCTTTTTTTGAAAAAATCCCTAAGCCCCGGGGTCACAATTTCAGAAAAAATCTGACTTTCGGGAATTCACTCAAAAATGGTGCCCAACGGTTGCCAATGCTCCCCTGAAAGATTTGGCCGTCGAAACAGAAGGCTTTTTATCACAGGAGAAGAAATCAGCCCTCGACAACTTAACCGGCAGAATTTTTTTTTTGAAAAAATCCCTAAGCCCCGGGGTCACAATTTCAGAAAAAATCTGACTTTCGGGAATTCACTCAAAAATGGTGCCCAACGGTTGCAAATGCTCCCCTGAAAGGTTTGGCCGTCGAAACAGAAGGCTTTTTATCACAGGACAATAAATCAGCCCTCGACAACTTAACCGGCAGAATTTTTTTTTTAAAAAAATCCCTAAGCCCCGGGGTCACAATTTCAGAAAAAATCTGACTTTTGGGAATTTACTCAAAAATGGTGCCCAACGGTTGCAGATGCTCCCCTGAAAGGTTTGGCGTTCGAAACAGAAGGCTTTTTATCACAGGTCAAGAAATCAGAGCTCGAGAACTTAACCGGGAGAAAAATATTTTTTTGAAAAAATCCCTAAGCCCCGGGGTCACAATTTCAGAAAAAATCTGACTTTCGGGAATTCACTCAAAAATGGTGCCCAACGGTTGCAAATGCTCCCCTGAAAGGTTTGGCGGTCGAAACAGAAGGCTTTTTATCACAGGACAAGAAATCAGCCCTCGACAACTTAACCGGCAGAAATTTTTTTTTTGAAAAAATCCCTAAGCCCCGGGGTCACAATTTTAGAAAAAAACTGACTTTCGGGAATTCACTTAAAAAATGGTGCCCAATGGTAGCAAATGCTCCCCTGAAAGGTTTGGCGGTCGAAACAGAAGGCTTTTTATCACAGGATAAGAAATCAGCCCTCGACAACTTAACCGGCAGAAATTTTTTTTTTGGAAAAAATCCCTAAGCCCCGGGGTCACAATTTCAGAAAAAATCTGACTTTTGGGAATTTACTCAAAAATGGTGCCCAACGGTTGCAGATGCTCCCCTGAAAGGTTTGGCGTTCGAAACAGAAGGCTTTTTATCACAGGTCAAGAAATCAGAGCTCGAGAACTTAACCGGGAGAAAAATATTTTTTTGAAAAAATCCCTAAGCCCCGGGGTGACAATTTCAGAAAAAATCTGACTTTCGGGAATTCACTCAAAAATGGTGCCCAACGGTTGCAAATGCTCCCGTGAAAGGTTTGGCCGTCGAAACAGAAGGCTTTTTATCTCAGGACAAGAAATCAGCCCTCGACAACTTAACCGGCAGAATTTTTTTTTTTGAAAAAATCCCTAAGCCCCGGGGTCACAATTTCATAAAAAATCTGACTTTCGGGAATTCACTCAAAAATGGTGCCCAACGGTTGCAAATGCTCCCCTGAAAGGTTTGGCCGTCGAAACAGAAGGGTTTTTTATCACAGGACAAGAAATCAGCCCTCGACAACTTAACCGGCAGAAATTTTTTTTTTGAAAAAATCCCTAAGCCCCGGGGTCACAATTTCATAAAAAATCTGACTTTCGGGAATTCACTCAAAAATGGTGCCCAACGGTTGCAAATGCTCCCCTGAAAGGTTTGGCCGTCGAAACAGAAGGCTTTTTATCACAGAACAAGAAATCAGCCCTCGATAACTTAACCGGCAGAAATTTTTTTTTTGAAAAAATCCCTTAGCCCCGGGGTCACAATTTCAGAAAAAATCTGACTTTCGGGAATTCACTCAAAAATGGTGGCCAACGGTTGCAAATGCTCCCCTGAAAGTTTTGGCGGTCGAAACAGAAGGCTTTTTATCACAGGACAAGAAATCAGCCCTCGACAACTTAACCGGCAGAAAAATATTTTTTTGAAAAAATCCCTCAGCCCCGGGGTCACAATTTCAGAAAAAATCTGACTTTCGGGAATTCACTAAAAAATGGCGCCCAACGGTTGCAAATGCTCCCCTGAAAGGTTTGGCCGTCGAAACAGAAGGCTTTTTATCACAGGACAAGAAATCAGCCCTCGACAACTTAACCGGCAGAAATTTTTTTTTTGAAAAAATCCCTAAGCCCCGGGGTCACAATTTCATAAAAAATCTGACTTTCGGGAATTCACTCAAAAATGGTGCCCAACGGTTGCAAATGCTCCCCTGAAAGGTTTTGCGGTCGAAACAGAAGGCTTTTTATCACAGGACAAGAAATCAGCCCTCGATCACTTAACAGGCAGAAATTTTTTTTTGAAAAAATCCCTTAGCCCCGGGGTCACAATTTCAGAAAAAATCTGACTTTCGGGAATTCACTCAAAAATGGTGCCCAATGGTAGCAAATGCTCCCCTGAAAGGTTTGGCGGTCGAAACAGAAGGCTTTTTATCACAGGGCAAGAAATCAGCCCTCGATAACTTAACCGGCAGAATTTTTTTTTTTTGAAAAAAATCCCTAAGCCCCGGGGTCACAATTTCAGAAAAAATCTGACTTTTGGGAATTTACTCAGAAATGGTGCCCAACGGTTGCAGATGCTCCCCTGAAAGGTTTGGCGTTCGAAACAGAAGGCTTTTTATCACAGGTCAAGAAATCAGAGCTCGAGA
>NW_028148673.1:0-121280 GCF_965153285.1 Podarcis tiliguerta | reverse complement strand
ACCTTATGGCACCATTTTTGAATGAATAGCCGAAAGTCAGATTTTTGCTGAAATTGTGACCCCGGGGCTTAGGGATTTTTTCAAAAAATCTTTTTCTGCCGGTTAAGTTGTCGAGGGCTGATTTCTTTTCCTGTGATAAAAAGCCTTCTTTTTTGACCACCAAACCTTTCAGGGGAGCAGTTGCAACCGTTTGGCAGCATTTTTGAGTCAATTGGAGAACTTCACATTTTTTATGAAATTGTGACCCCGGGGCTTAGGGATTTTTTCAAAAAATCTTTTTCTGCCGGTTAAGTTGTCGAGGGCTGATTTCTTTTCCTGTGATAAAAAGCCTTCTGTTTCGACCACCAAACCTTTCAGGGGAGCATTCGAAACCTTTTGGCACCATTTTTGAGTGAATTGCCGAAAGTCAGATTTTTGCTGAAATTGTGACCCCGGGGCTTAGGGATTTTTTCAAAAAATCTTTTTCTGCCGGTTAAGTTGTCGAGAGCTGATTTCTTTTCCTGTGATAAAAAGCCTTCTGTTTCGACCACCAAACCTTTCAGGGGAGGAGTTGCAACCGTTTGGCAGCATTTTTGAGTCAATTGGAGAACTTCAGATTTTTGATGAAATTGTGACCCCGGGGCTTAGGGATTTTTTCAAAAAATCTTTTTCTGCCGGTTAAGTTGTCGAGAGCTGATTTCTTTTCCTGTGATAAAAAGCCTTCTGTTTCGACCACCAAACCTTTCAGGGGAGGAGTTGCAACCGTTTGGCAGCATTTTTGAGTCAATTGGAGATCTTCAGATTTTTGATGAAATTGTGACCCCGGGGCTTAGGGGTTTTTTCAAAAAATCTTTTTCTGCCGGTTAAGTTGTCGAGAGCTGATTTCTTTTCCTGTGATAAAAAGCCTTCTGTTTCGACCACCAAACCTTTCAGGGGAGGAGTTGCAACCGTTTGGCAGCATTTTTGAGTCAATTGGAGAACTTCAGATTTTTGATGAAATTGTGACCCCGGGGCTTAGGGATTTTTTCAAAAAATCTTTTTCTGCCGGTTAAGTTGTCGAGGGCTGATTTCTTTTCCTGTGATAAAAAGCCTTCTGTTTCGACCACCAAACCTTTCAGGGGAGGAGTTGCAACCGTTTGGCAGCATTTTTGAGTCAATTGGAGAACTTCAGATTTTTGATGAAATTGTGACCCCGGGGCTTAGGGATTTTTTAAAAAAATCTTTTTCTGCCGGTTAAGTTGTCGAGGGCTGATTTCTTTTCCTGTGATAAAAAGCCTTCTGTTTCGACCTCCAAACCTTTCAGGGGAGCATTTGAAACCTTTTGGCACCATTTTTGAGTGAATTGCCGAAAGTCAGATTTTTGCTGAAATTGTGACCCCGGGGTTAGGGATTTTTTCAAAAAATCTTTTTCTGCCGGTTAAGTTGTCGAGGGCTGATTTCTTTTCCTGTGATAAAAAGCCTTCTGTTTCGACCACCAAACCTTTCAGGGGAGGAGTTGCAACCGTTTGGCAGCATTTTTGAGTCAATTGGAGAACTTCAGATTTTTGATGAAATTGTGACCCCGGGGCTTAGGGATTTTTTCAAAAAATCTTTTTCTGCCGGTTAAGTTGTCGAGGGCTGATTTCTTTTCCTGTGATAAAAAGCCTTCTGTTTCGACCACCAAACCTTTCAGGGGAGCATTTGAAACCTTTTGGCACCATTTTTGAATGAATTGCCGAAAGTCAGATTTTTGCTGAAATTGTGACCCCGGGGCTTAGGGATTTTTTCAAAAAATCTTTTTCTGCCGGTTAAGTTGTCGAGGGCTGATTTCTTTTCCTGTGATAAAAAGCCTTCTGTTTCGACCACCAAACCTTTCAGGGGAGGAGTTGCAACCGTTTGGCAGCATTTTTGAGTCAATTGGAGAACTTCAGATTTTTGATGAAATTGTGACCCCGGGGCTTAGGGATTTTTTCAAAAAATCTTTTTCTGCCGGTTAAGTTGTCGAGGGCTGATTTCTTTTCCTGTGATAAAAAGCCTTCTGTTTCGACCACCAAACCTTTCAGGGGAGCAGTTGCAACCGTTTGGCAGCATTTTTGAGTGAATTGCCGAAAGTCAGATTTTTGCTGAAATTGTGACCCCGGGGCTTAGGGATTTTTTCAAAAAATCTTTTTCTGCCGGTTAAGTTGTCGAGGGCTGATTTCTTTTCCTGTGATAAAAAGCCTTCTGTTTCGACCACCAAACCTTTCAGGGGAGCATTTGAAACCTTTTGCCACCATTTTTGAATGAATTGCCGAAAGTCAGATTTTTGCTGAAATTGTGACCCCGGGGCTTAGGGATTTTTTCAAAAAATCTTTTTCTGCCGGTTAAGTTGTCGAGGGCTGATTTCTTTTCCTGTGATAAAAAGCCTTCTGTTTCGACCACCAAACCTTTCAGGGGAGGAGTTGCAACCGTTTGGCAGCATTTTTGAGTCAATTGGAGAATTTCAGATTTTTGATGAAATTGTGACCCCGGGGCTTAGGGATTTTTTAAAAAAATCTTTTTCTGCCGGTTAAGTTGTCGAGGGCTGATTTCTTTTCCTGTGATAAAAAGCCTTCTGTTTCGACCTCCAAACCTTTCAGGGGAGCATTTGAAACCTTTTGGCACCATTTTTGAGTGAATTGCCGAAAGTCAGATTTTTGCTGAAATTGTGACCCCGGGGTTAGGGATTTTTTCAAAAAATCTTTTTCTGCTGGTTAAGTTGTCGAGGGCTGATTTCTTTTCCTGTGATAAAAAGCCTTCTGTTTCGACCACCAAACCTTTCAGGGGAGGAGTTGCAACCGTTTGGCAGCATTTTTGAGTCAATTGGAGAACTTCAGATTTTTGATGAAATTGTGACCCCGGGGCTTAGGGATTTTTTCAAAAAATCTTTTTCTGCCGGTTAAGTTGTCGAGGGCTGATTTCTTTTCCTGTGATAAAAAGCCTTCTGTTTCGACCACCAAACCTTTCAGGGGAGCAGTTGCAACCGTTTGGCAGCATTTTTGAGTGAATTGCCGAAAGTCAGATTTTTGCTGAAATTGTGACCCCGGGGCTTAGGGATTTTTTCAAAAAATCTTTTTCTGCCGGTTAAGTTGTCGAGGGCTGATTTCTTTTCCTGTGATAAAAAGCCTTCTGTTTCGACCACCAAACCTTTCAGGGGAGCATTTGAAACCTTTTGCCACCATTTTTGAATGAATTGCCGAAAGTCAGATTTTTGCTGAAATTGTGACCCCGGGGCTTAGGGATTTTTTCAAAAAATCTTTTTCTGCCGGTTAAGTTGTCGAGGGCTGATTTCTTTTCCTGTGATAAAAAGCCTTCTGTTTCGACCACCAAACCTTTCAGGGGAGGAGTTGCAACCGTTTGGCAGCATTTTTGAGTCAATTGGAGAATTTCAGATTTTTGATGAAATTGTGACCCCGGGGCTTAGGGATTTTTTAAAAAAATCTTTTTCTGCCGGTTAAGTTGTCGAGGGCTGATTTCTTTTCCTGTGATAAAAAGCCTTCTGTTTCGACCTCCAAACCTTTCAGGGGAGCATTTGAAACCTTTTGGCACCATTTTTGAGTGAATTGCCGAAAGTCAGATTTTTGCTGAAATTGTGACCCCGGGGTTAGGGATTTTTTCAAAAAATCTTTTTCTGCTGGTTAAGTTGTTGAGGGCTGATTTCTTTTCCTGTGATAAAAAGCCTTCTGTTTCGACCACCAAACCTTTCAGGGGAGGAGTTGCAACCGTTTGGCAGCATTTTTGAGTCAATTGGAGAACTTCAGATTTTTGATGAAATTGTGACCCCGGGGCTTAGGGATTTTTTCAAAAAATCTTTTTCTGCCGGTTAAGTTGTCGAGGGCTGATTTCTTTTCCTGTGATAAAAAGCCTTCTGTTTCGACCACCAAACCTTTCAGGGGAGCATTTGAAACCTTTTGGCACCATTTTTGAATGAATTGCCGAAAGTCAGATTTTTGCTGAAATTGTGACCCCGGGGCTTAGGGATTTTTTCAAAAAATCTTTTTCTGCCGGTTAAGTTGTCGAGGGCTGATTTCTTTTCCTGTGATAAAAAGCCTTCTGTTTCGACCACCAAACCTTTCAGGGGAGGAGTTGCAACCGTTTGGCAGCATTTTTGAGTCAATTGGAGAACTTCAGATTTTTGATGAAATTGTGACCCCGGGGCTTAGGGATTTTTTCAAAAAATCTTTTTCTGCCGGTTAAGTTGTCGAGGGCTGATTTCTTTTCCTGTGATAAAAAGCCTTCTGTTTCGACCACCAAACCTTTCAGGGGAGCAGTTGCAACCGTTTGGCAGCATTTTTGAGTGAATTGCCGAAAGTCAGTTTTTTGCTGAAATTGTGACCCCGGGGCTTAGGGATTTTTTCAAAAAATCTTTTTCTGCCGGTTAAGTTGTCGAGGGCTGATTTCTTTTCCTGTGATAAAAAGCCTTCTGTTTCGACCACCAAACCTTTCAGGGGAGCATTTGAAACCTTTTGCCACCATTTTTGAATGAATTGCCGAAAGTCAGATTTTTGCTGAAATTGTGACCCCGGGGCTTAGGGATTTTTTCAAAAAATCTTTTTCTGCCGGTTAAGTTGTCGAGGGCTGATTTCTTTTCCTGTGATAAAAAGCCTTCTGTTTCGACCACCAAACCTTTCAGGGGAGGAGTTGCAACCGTTTGGCAGCATTTTTGAGTCAATTGGAGAACTTCAGATTTTTGATGAAATTGTGACCCCGGGGCTTAGGGATTTTTTCAAAAAATCTTTTTCTGCCGGTTAAGTTGTCGAGGGCTGATTTCTTTTCCAGTGATAAAAAGCCTTCTGTTTCGACCACCAAACCTTTGAGGGGAGCATTTGAAACCTTTTGGCACCATTTTTGAGTGAATTGCCAAAAGTCAGATTTTTGCTGAAATTGTGACCCCGGGGTTAGGGATTTTTTCAAAAAATCTTTTTCTGCCGGTTAAGTTGTCGAGGGCTGATTTCTTTTCCTGTGATAAAAAGCCTTCTGTTTCGACCACCAAACCTTTCAGGGGAGGAGTTGCAACCGTTTGGCAGCATTTTTGAGTCAATTGGAGAACTTCAGATTTTTGATGAAATTGTGACCCCGGGGCTTAGGGATTTTTTCAAAAAATCTTTTTCTGCCGGTTAAGTTGTCGAGGGCTGATTTCTTTTCCTGTGATAAAAAGCCTTCTGTTTCGACCACCAAACCTTTCAGGGGAGCATTCGAAACCTTTTGGCACCATTTTTGAGTGAATTGCCGAAAGTCAGATTTTTGCTGAAATTGTGACCCCGGGGCTTAGGGATTTTTTCAAAAAATCTTTTTCTGCCGGTTAAGTTGTCGAGGGCTGATTTCTTTTCCTGTGATAAAAAGCCTTCTGTTTCGACCGCCAAACCTTTCAGGGGAGCATTTGAAACCTTTTGGCACCATTTTTGAGTGAATTGCCGAAAGTCAGATTTTTGCTGAAATTGTGACCCCGGGGTTAGGGATTTTTTCAAAAAATCTTTTTCTGCCGGTTAAGTTGTCGAGGGCTGATTTCTTTTCCTGTGATAAAAAGCCTTCTGTTTCGACCACCAAACCTTTCAGGGGAGGAGTTGCAACCGTTTGGCAGCATTTTTGAGTCAATTGGAGAACTTCAGATTTTTGATGAAATTGTGACCCCGGGGCTTAGGGATTTTTTCAAAAAATCTTTTTCTGCCGGTTAAGTTGTCGAGGGCTGATTTCTTTTCCTGTGATAAAAAGCCTTCTGTTTCGACCACCAAACCTTTCAGGGGAGCATTCGAAACCTTTTGGCACCATTTTTGAGTGAATTGCCGAAAGTCAGATTTTTGCTGCAATTGTGACCCCGGGGCTTAGGGATTTTTTCAAAAAATCTTTTTCTGCCGGTCAAGTTGTCGAGGGCTGATTTCTTTTCCTGTGATAAAAAGCCTTCTGTTTCTACCACCAAACCTTTCAGGGGAGGAGTTGCAACCGTTTGGCAGCATTTTTGAGTCAATTGG
The DNA here is from genome assembly GCF_965153285.1 of Podarcis tiliguerta. Lineage (NCBI taxonomy): Eukaryota > Metazoa > Chordata > Lepidosauria > Squamata > Lacertidae > Podarcis > Podarcis tiliguerta. The sequence continues at coordinate 115,335 of NW_028148673.1, read as the reverse complement.
AGAACTTCAGATTTTTGATGAAATTGTGACCCCGGGGCTTAGGGATTTTTTCAAAAAATCTTTTTCTGCCGGTCAAGTTGTCGAGGGCTGATTTCTTTTCCTGTGATAAAAAGCCTTCTGTTTCGACCACCAAACCTTTCAGGGGAGCATTTGAAACCTTTTGGCACCATTTTTGAGTGAATTGCCGAAAGTCAGATTTTTGCTGAAATTGTGACCCCGGGGTTAGGGATTTTTTCAAAAAATCTTTTTCTGCCGGTTAAGTTGTCGAGGGCTGATTTCTTTTCCTGTGATAAAAAGCCTTCTGTTTCGACCACCAAACCTTTCAGGGGAGGAGTTGCACCCGTTTGGCAGCATTTTTGAGTCAATTGGAGAACTTCAGATTTTTGATGAAATTGTGACCCCGGGGCTTAGGGATTTTTTCAAAAAATCTTTTTCTGCCGGTTAAGTTGTCGAGGGCTGATTTCTTTTCCTGTGATAAAAAGCCTTCTGTTTCGACTACCAAACCTTTCAGGGGAGCAGTTGCAACCGTTTGGCAGCATTTTTGAGTCAATTGGAGAACTTCAGATTTTTGATGAAATTGTGACCCCGGGGCTTAGGGATTTTTTCAAAAAATCTTTTTCTGCCGGTTAAGTTGTCGAGGGCTGATTTCTTTTCCTGTGATAAAAAGCCTTCTGTTTCGACCGCCAAACCTTTCAGGGGAGCATTTGAAACCTTTTGGCACCATTTTTGAGTGAATTGCCGAAAGTCAGATTTTTGCTGAAATTGTGACCCCGGGACTTAGGGATTTTTTCAAAAAATCTTTTTCTGCCGGTTAAGTTGTCGAGGGCTGATTTTTTTCCTGTGATAAAAAGCCTTCTGTTTCGACCACCAAACCTTTCAGGGGAGCAGTTGCAACCGTTTGGCAGCATTTTTGAGTCAATTGGAGAACTTCACATTTTTTATGAAATTGTGACCCCGGGGCTGAGGGATTTTTTCAAAAAATCTTTTTCTGCCGGTTAAGTTGTCGAGGGCTGATTTCTTTTCCAGTGATAAAAAGCCTTCTGTTTCGACCACCAAACCTTTGAGGGGAGCATTTGAAACCTTTTGGCACCATTTTTGAGTGAATTGCCAAAAGTCAGATTTTTGCTGAAATTGTGACCCCGGGGTTAGGGATTTTTTCAAAAAATCTTTTTCTGCCGGTTAAGTTGTCGAGGGCTGATTTCTTTTCCTGTGATAAAAAGCCTTCTGTTTCGACCACCAAACCTTTCAGGGGAGGAGTTGCAACCGTTTGGCAGCATTTTTGAGTCAATTGGAGAATTTCAGATTTTTGATGAAATTGTGACCCCGGGGCTTAGGGATTTTTTAAAAAAATCTTTTTCTGCCGGTTAAGTTGTCGAGGGCTGATTTCTTTTCCTGTGATAAAAAGCCTTCTGTTTCGACCTCCAAACCTTTCAGGGGAGCATTTGAAACCTTTTGGCACCATTTTTGAGTGAATTGCCGAAAGTCAGATTTTTGCTGAAATTGTGACCCCGGGGTTAGGGATTTTTTCAAAAAATCTTTTTCTGCTGGTTAAGTTGTTGAGGGCTGATTTCTTTTCCTGTGATAAAAAGCCTTCTGTTTCGACCACCAAACCTTTCAGGGGAGGAGTTGCAACCGTTTGGCAGCATTTTTGAGTCAATTGGAGAACTTCAGATTTTTGATGAAATTGTGACCCCGGGGCTTAGGGATTTTTTCAAAAAATCTTTTTCTGCCGGTTAAGTTGTCGAGGGCTGATTTCTTTTCCTGTGATAAAAAGCCTTCTGTTTCGACCACCAAACCTTTCAGGGGAGCATTTGAAACCTTTTGGCACCATTTTTGAATGAATTGCCGAAAGTCAGATTTTTGCTGAAATTGTGACCCCGGGGCTTAGGGATTTTTTCAAAAAATCTTTTTCTGCCGGTTAAGTTGTCGAGGGCTGATTTCTTTTCCTGTGATAAAAAGCCTTCTGTTTCGACCACCAAACCTTTCAGGGGAGGAGTTGCAACCGTTTGGCAGCATTTTTGAGTCAATTGGAGAACTTCAGATTTTTGATGAAATTGTGACCCCGGGGCTTAGGGATTTTTTCAAAAAATCTTTTTCTGCCGGTTAAGTTGTCGAGGGCTGATTTCTTTTCCTGTGATAAAAAGCCTTCTGTTTCGACCACCAAACCTTTCAGGGGAGCAGTTGCAACCGTTTGGCAGCATTTTTGAGTGAATTGCCGAAAGTCAGTTTTTTGCTGAAATTGTGACCCCGGGGCTTAGGGATTTTTTCAAAAAATCTTTTTCTGCCGGTTAAGTTGTCGAGGGCTGATTTCTTTTCCTGTGATAAAAAGCCTTCTGTTTCGACCACCAAACCTTTCAGGGGAGCATTTGAAACCTTTTGCCACCATTTTTGAATGAATTGCCGAAAGTCAGATTTTTGCTGAAATTGTGACCCCGGGGCTTAGGGATTTTTTCAAAAAATCTTTTTCTGCCGGTTAAGTTGTCGAGGGCTGATTTCTTTTCCTGTGATAAAAAGCCTTCTGTTTCGACCACCAAACCTTTCAGGGGAGGAGTTGCAACCGTTTGGCAGCATTTTTGAGTCAATTGGAGAACTTCAGATTTTTGATGAAATTGTGACCCCGGGGCTTAGGGATTTTTTCAAAAAATCTTTTTCTGCCGGTTAAGTTGTCGAGGGCTGATTTCTTTTCCAGTGATAAAAAGCCTTCTGTTTCGACCACCAAACCTTTGAGGGGAGCATTTGAAACCTTTTGGCACCATTTTTGAGTGAATTGCCAAAAGTCAGATTTTTGCTGAAATTGTGACCCCGGGGTTAGGGATTTTTTCAAAAAATCTTTTTCTGCCGGTTAAGTTGTCGAGGGCTGATTTCTTTTCCTGTGATAAAAAGCCTTCTGTTTCGACCACCAAACCTTTCAGGGGAGGAGTTGCAACCGTTTGGCAGCATTTTTGAGTCAATTGGAGAACTTCAGATTTTTGATGAAATTGTGACCCCGGGGCTTAGGGATTTTTTCAAAAAATCTTTTTCTGCCGGTTAAGTTGTCGAGGGCTGATTTCTTTTCCTGTGATAAAAAGCCTTCTGTTTCGACCACCAAACCTTTCAGGGGAGCATTCGAAACCTTTTGGCACCATTTTTGAGTGAATTGCCGAAAGTCAGATTTTTGCTGAAATTGTGACCCCGGGGCTTAGGGATTTTTTCAAAAAATCTTTTTCTGCCGGTTAAGTTGTCGAGGGCTGATTTCTTTTCCTGTGATAAAAAGCCTTCTGTTTCGACCGCCAAACCTTTCAGGGGAGCATTTGAAACCTTTTGGCACCATTTTTGAGTGAATTGCCGAAAGTCAGATTTTTGCTGAAATTGTGACCCCGGGGTTAGGGATTTTTTCAAAAAATCTTTTTCTGCCGGTTAAGTTGTCGAGGGCTGATTTCTTTTCCTGTGATAAAAAGCCTTCTGTTTCGACCACCAAACCTTTCAGGGGAGGAGTTGCAACCGTTTGGCAGCATTTTTGAGTCAATTGGAGAACTTCAGATTTTTGATGAAATTGTGACCCCGGGGCTTAGGGATTTTTTCAAAAAATCTTTTTCTGCCGGTTAAGTTGTCGAGGGCTGATTTCTTTTCCTGTGATAAAAAGCCTTCTGTTTCGACCACCAAACCTTTCAGGGGAGCATTCGAAACCTTTTGGCACCATTTTTGAGTGAATTGCCGAAAGTCAGATTTTTGCTGCAATTGTGACCCCGGGGCTTAGGGATTTTTTCAAAAAATCTTTTTCTGCCGGTTAAGTTGTCGAGGGCTGATTTCTTTTCCTGTGATAAAAAGCCTTCTGTTTCGACCGCCAAACCTTTCAGGGGAGGAGTTGCAACCGTTTGGCAGCATTTTTGAGTCAATTGGAGAACTTCAGATTTTTGATGAAATTGTGACCCCGGGGCTTAGGGATTTTTTCAAAAAATCTTTTTCTGCCGGTTAAGTTGTCGAGGGCTGATTTCTTTTCCTGTGATAAAAAGCCTTCTGTTTCGACCACCAAACCTTTCAGGGGAGCATTCGAAACCTTTTGGCACCATTTTTGAGTGAATTGCCGAAAGTCAGATTTTTGCTGAAATTGTGACCCCGGGGCTTAGGGATTTTTTCAAAAAATCTTTTTCTGCCGGTCAAGTTGTCGAGGGCTGATTTCTTTTCCTGTGATAAAAAGCCTTCTGTTTCTACCACCAAACCTTTCAGGGGAGGAGTTGCAACCGTTTGGCAGCATTTTTGAGTCAATTGGAGAACTTCAGATTTTTGATGAAATTGTGACCCCGGGGCTTAGGGATTTTTTCAAAAAATCTTTTTCTGCCGGTCAAGTTGTCGAGGGCTGATTTCTTTTCCTGTGATAAAAAGCCTTCTGTTTCGACCACCAAACCTTTCAGGGGAGCATTTGAAACCTTTTGGCACCATTTTTGAGTGAATTGCCGAAAGTCAGATTTTTGCTGAAATTGTGACCCCGGGGTTAGGGATTTTTTCAAAAAATCTTTTTCTGCCGGTTAAGTTGTCGAGGGCTGATTTCTTTTCCTGTGATAAAAAGCCTTCTGTTTCGACCACCAAACCTTTCAGGGGAGGAGTTGCACCCGTTTGGCAGCATTTTTGAGTCAATTGGAGAACTTCAGATTTTTGATGAAATTGTGACCCCGGGGCTTAGGGATTTTTTCAAAAAATCTTTTTCTGCCGGTTAAGTTGTCGAGGGCTGATTTCTTTTCCTGTGATAAAAAGCCTTCTGTTTCGACTACCAAACCTTTCAGGGGAGCAGTTGCAACCGTTTGGCAGCATTTTTGAGTCAATTGGAGAACTTCAGATTTTTGATGAAATTGTGACCCCGGGGCTTAGGGATTTTTTCAAAAAATCTTTTTCTGCCGGTTAAGTTGTCGAGGGCTGATTTCTTTTCCTGTGATAAAAAGCCTTCTGTTTCGACCGCCAAACCTTTCAGGGGAGCATTTGAAACCTTTTGGCACCATTTTTGAGTGAATTGCCGAAAGTCAGATTTTTGCTGAAATTGTGACCCCGGGACTTAGGGATTTTTTCAAAAAATCTTTTTCTGCCGGTTAAGTTGTCGAGGGCTGATTTTTTTCCTGTGATAAAAAGCCTTCTGTTTCGACCACCAAACCTTTCAGGGGAGCAGTTGCAACCGTTTGGCAGCATTTTTGAGTCAATTGGAGAACTTCACATTTTTTATGAAATTGTGACCCCGGGGCTGAGGGATTTTTTCAAAAAATCTTTTTCTGCCGGTTAAGTTGTCGAGGGCTGATTTCTTTTCCAGTGATAAAAAGCCTTCTGTTTCGACCACCAAACCTTTGAGGGGAGCATTTGAAACCTTTTGGCACCATTTTTGAGTGAATTGCCAAAAGTCAGATTTTTGCTGAAATTGTGACCCCGGGGTTAGGGATTTTTTCAAAAAATCTTTTTCTGCCGGTTAAGTTGTCGAGGGCTGATTTCTTTTCATGTGATAAAAAGCCTTCTGTTTCGACCACCAAACCTTTCAGGGGAGGAGTTGCAACCGTTTGGCAGCATTTTTGAGTCAATTGGAGAACTTCAGATTTTTGATGAAATTGTGACCCCGGGGCTTAGGGATTTTTTCAAAAAATCTTTTTCTGCCGGTTAAGTTGTCGAGGGCTGATTTCTTTTCCTGTGATAAAAAGCCTTCTGTTTCGACCACCAAACCTTTCAGGGGAGGATTCCAAACCTTTTGGCCTCATTTTTGAGTGAATTGCCGAAAGTCAGATTTTTGCTGAAATTGTGACCCCGGGGCTTAGGGATTTTTTCAAAAAATCTTTTTCTGCCGGTTAAGTTGTCGAGGGCTGATTTCTTTTCCTGTGATAAAAAGCCTTCTGTTTCGACCGCCAAACCTTTCAGGGGAGCATTTGAAACCTTTTGGCACCATTTTTGAGTGAATTGCCGAAAGTCAGATTTTTGCTGAAATTGTGACCCCGGGGTTAGGGATTTTTTCAAAAAATCTTTTTCTGCCGGTTAAGTTGTCGAGGGCTGATTTCTTTTCCTGTGATAAAAAGCCTTCTGTTTCGACCACCAAACCTTTCAGGGGAGCATTCGAAACCTTTTGGCACCATTTTTGAGTGAATTGCCGAAAGTCAGATTTTTGCTGAAATTGTGACCCCGGGGCTTAGGGATTTTTTCAAAAAATCTTTTTCTGCCGGTTAAGTTGTCGAGGGCTGATTTCTTTTCCTGTGATAAAAAGCCTTCTGTTTCGACCGCCAAACCTTTCAGGGGAGGAGTTGCAACCGTTTGGCAGCATTTTTGAGTCAATTGGAGAACTTCAGATTTTTGATGAAATTGTGACCCCGGGGCTTAGGGATTTTTTCAAAAAATCTTTTTCTGCCGGTTAAGTTGTCGAGGGCTGATTTCTTTTCCTGTGATAAAAAGCCTTCTGTTTCGACCACCAAACCTTTCAGGGGAGGATTCCAAACCTTTTGGCCTCATTTTTGAGTGAATTGCCGAAAGTCAGATTTTTGCTGAAATTGTGACCCCGGGGCTTAGGGATTTTTTCAAAAAATCTTTTTCTGCCGGTTAAGTTGTCGAGGGCTGATTTCTTTTCCTGTGATAAAAAGCCTTCTGTTTCGACCGCCAAACCTTTCAGGGGAGCATTTGAAACCTTTTGGCACCATTTTTGAGTGAATTGCCGAAAGTCCGATTTTTGCTGAAATTGTGACCCCGGGGTTAGGGATTTTTTCAAAAAATCTTTTTCTGCCGGTTAAGTTGTCGAGGGCTGATTTCTTTTCCTGTGATAAAAAGCCTTCTGTTTCGACCACCAAACCTTTCAGGGGAGCATTCGAAACCTTTTGGCACCATTTTTGAGTGAATTGCCGAAAGTCAGATTTTTGCTGAAATTGTGACCCCGGGGCTTAGGGATTTTTTCAAAAAATCTTTTTCTGCCGGTTAAGTTGTCGAGGGCTGATTTCTTTTCCTGTGATAAAAAGCCTTCTGTTTCGACCGCCAAACCTTTCAGGGGAGGAGTTGCAACCGTTTGGCAGCATTTTTGAGTCAATTGGAGAACTTCAGATTTTTGATGAAATTGTGACCCCGGGGCTTAGGGATTTTTTCAAAAAATCTTTTTCTGCCGGTTAAGTTGTCGAGGGCTGATTTCTTTTCCTGTGATAAAAAGCCTTCTGTTTCGACCACCAAACCTTTCAGGGGAGCATTCGAAACCTTTTGGCACCATTTTTGAGTGAATTGCCGAAAGTCAGATTTTTGCTGAAATTGTGACCCCGGGGCTTAGGGATTTTTTCAAAAAATCTTTTTCTGCCGGTTAAGTTGTCGAGGGCTGATTTCTTTTCCTGTGATAAAAAGCCTTCTGTTTCGACCGCCAAACCTTTCAGGGGAGCATTTGAAACCTTTTGGCACCATTTTGGAGTGAATTGCCGAAAGTCAGATTTTTGCTGAAATTGTGACCCCGGGGTTAGGGATTTTTTCAAAAAATCTTTTTCTGCCGGTTAAGTTGTCGAGGGCTGATTTCTTTTCCTGTGATAAAAAGCCTTCTGTTTCGACCACCAAACCTTTCAGGGGAGGAGTTGCAACCGTTTGGCAGCATTTTTGAGTCAATTGGAGAACTTCAGATTTTTGATGAAATTGTGACCCCGGGGCTTAGGGATTTTTTCAAAAAATCTTTTTCTGCCGGTTAAGTTGTCGAGGGCTGATTTCTTTTCCTGTGATAAAAAGCCTTCTGTTTCGACCACCAAACCTTTCAGGGGAGGATTCCAAACCTTTTGGCCTCATTTTTGAGTGAATTGCCGAAAGTCAGATTTTTGCTGAAATTGTGACCCCGGGGCTTAGGGATTTTTTCAAAAAATCTTTTTCTGCCGGTTAAGTTGTCGAGGGCTGATTTCTTTTCCTGTGATAAAAAGCCTTCTGTTTCGACCGCCAAACCTTTCAGGGGAGCATTTGAAACCTTTTGGCACCATTTTGGAGTGAATTGCCGAAAGTCAGATTTTTGCTGAAATTGTGACCCCGGGGTTAGGGATTTTTTCAAAAAATCTTTTTCTGCCGGTTAAGTTGTCGAGGGCTGATTTCTTTTCCTGTGATAAAAAGCCTTCTGTTTCGACCACCAAACCTTTCAGGGGAGCATTCGAAACCTTTTGGCACCATTTTTGAGTGAATTGCCGAAAGTCAGATTTTTGCTGAAATTGTGACCCCGGGGCTTAGGGATTTTTTCAAAAAATCTTTTTCTGCCGGTTAAGTTGTCGAGGGCTGATTTCTTTTCCTGTGATAAAAAGCCTTCTGTTTCGACCGCCAAACCTTTCAGGGGAGGAGTTGCAACCGTTTGGCAGCATTTTTGAGTCAATTGGAGAACTTCAGATTTTTGATGAAATTGTGACCCCGGGGCTTAGGGATTTTTTCAAAAAATCTTTTTCTGCCGGTTAAGTTGTCGAGGGCTGATTTCTTTTCCTGTGATAAAAAGCCTTCTGTTTCGACCACCAAACCTTTCAGGGGAGCATTCGAAACCTTTTGGCACCATTTTTGAGTGAATTGCCGAAAGTCAGATTTTTGCTGAAATTGTGACCCCGGGGCTTAGGGATTTTTTCAAAAAATCTTTTTCTGCCGGTTAAGTTGTCGAGGGCTGATTTCTTTTCCTGTGATAAAAAGCCTTCTGTTTCGACCGCCAAACCTTTCAGGGGAGCATTTGAAACCTTTTGGCACCATTTTGGAGTGAATTGCCGAAAGTCAGATTTTTGCTGAAATTGTGACCCCGGGGTTAGGGATTTTTTCAAAAAATCTTTTTCTGCCGGTTAAGTTGTCGAGGGCTGATTTCTTTTCCTGTGATAAAAAGCCTTCTGTTTCGACCACCAAACCTTTCAGGGGAGGAGTTGCAACCGTTTGGCAGCATTTTTGAGTCAATTGGAGAACTTCAGATTTTTGATGAAATTGTGACCCCGGGGCTTAGGGATTTTTTCAAAAAATCTTTTTCTGCCGGTTAAGTTGTCGAGGGCTGATTTCTTTTCCTGTGATAAAAAGCCTTCTGTTTCGACCACCAAACCTTTCAGGGGAGGAGTTGCAACCGTTTGGCAGCATTTTTGAGTCAATTGGAGAACTTCAGATTTTTGATGAAATTGTGACCCCGGGGCTTAGGGATTTTTTCAAAAAATCTTTTTCTGCCGGTCAAGTTGTCGAGGGCTGATTTCTTTTCCTGTGATAAAAAGCCTTCTGTTTCGACCACCAAACCTTTCAGGGGAGCATTTGAAACCTTTTGGCACCATTTTTGAGTGAATTGCCGAAAGTCAGATTTTTGCTGAAATTGTGACCCCGGGGTTAGGGATTTTTTCAAAAAATCTTTTTCTGCCGGTTAAGTTGTCGAGGGCTGATTTCTTTTCCTGTGATAAAAAGCCTTCTGTTTCGACCACCAAACCTTTCAGGGGAGGAGTTGCAACCGTTTGGCAGCATTTTTGAGTCAATTGGAGAACTTCAGATTTTTGATGAAATTGTGACCCCGGGGCTTAGGGATTTTTTCAAAAAATCTTTTTCTGCCGGTTAAGTTGTCGAGGGCTGATTTCTTTTCCTGTGATAAAAAGCCTTCTGTTTCGACCACCAAACCTTTCAGGGGAGCAGTTGCAACCGTTTGGCAGCATTTTTGAGTCAATTGGAGAACTTCAGATTTTTGATGAAATTGTGACCCCGGGGCTTAGGGATTTTTTCAAAAAATCTTTTTCTGCCGGTTAAGTTGTCGAGGGCTGATTTCTTTTCCTGTGATAAAAAGCCTTCTGTTTCGACCACCAAACCTTTCAGGGGAGGAGTTGCAACCGTTTGGCAGCATTTTTGAGTCAATTGGAGAACTTCAGATTTTTGATGAAATTGTGACCCCGGGGCTTAGGGATTTTTTCAAAAAATCTTTTTCTGCCGGTCAAGTTGTCGAGGGCTGATTTCTTTTCCTGTGATAAAAAGCCTTCTGTTTCGACCACCAAACCTTTCAGGGGAGCATTTGAAACCTTTTGGCACCATTTTTGAGTGAATTGCCGAAAGTCAGATTTTTGCTGAAATTGTGACCCCGGGGTTAGGGATTTTTTCAAAAAATCTTTTTCTGCCGGTTAAGTTGTCGAGGGCTGATTTCTTTTCCTGTGATAAAAAGCCTTCTGTTTCGACCACCAAACCTTTCAGGGGAGGAGTTGCAACCGTTTGGCAGCATTTTTGAGTCAATTGGAGAACTTCAGATTTTTGATGAAATTGTGACCCCGGGGCTTAGGGATTTTTTCAAAAAATCTTTTTCTGCCGGTTAAGTTGTCGAGGGCTGATTTCTTTTCCTGTGATAAAAAGCCTTCTGTTTCGACCACCAAACCTTTCAGGGGAGCAGTTGCAACCGTTTGGCAGCATTTTTGAGTCAATTGGAGAACTTCAGATTTTTGATGAAATTGTGACCCCGGGGCTTAGGGATTTTTTCAAAAAATCTTTTTCTGCCGGTTAAGTTGTCGAGGGCTGATTTCTTTTCCTGTGATAAAAAGCCTTCTGTTTCGACCACCAAACCTTTCAGGGGAGCATTTGAAACCTTTTGGCACCATTTTTGAGTGAATTGCCGAAAGTCAGATTTTTGCTGAAATTGTGACCCCGGGGCTTAGGGATTTTTTCAAAAAATCTTTTTCTGCCGGTTAAGTTGTCGAGGGCTGATTTCTTTTCCTGTGATAAAAAGCCTTCTGTTTCGACCACCAAACCTTTCAGGGGAGCATTTGAAACCTTTTGGCACCATTTTTGAGTGAATTGCCGAAAGTCAGATTTTTGCTGAAATTGGGACCCCGGGGTTAGGGATTTTTTCAAAAAATCTTTTTCTGCCGGTTAAGTTGTCGAGGGCTGATTTCTTTTCCTGTGATAAAAAGCCTTCTGTTTCGACCACCAAACCTTTCAGGGGAGGAGTTGCAACCGTTTGGCAGCATTTTTGAGTCAATTGGAGAACTTCAGATTTTTGATGAAATTGTGACCCCGGGGCTTAGGGATTTTTTCAAAAAATCTTTTTCTGCCGGTTAAGTTGTCGAGGGCTGATTTCTTTTCCTGTGATAAAAAGCCTTCTGTTTCGACCACCAAACCTTTCAGGGGAGCATTTGAAACCTTTTGGCACCATTTTTGAATGAATTGCCGAAAGTCAGATTTTTGCTGAAATTGTGACCCCGGGGCTTAGGGATTTTTTCAAAAAATCTTTTTCTGCCGGTTAAGTTGTCGAGGGCTGATTTCTTTTCCTGTGATAAAAAGCCTTCTGTTTCTACCACCAAACCTTTCAGGGGAGCAGTTGCAACCGTTTGGCAGCATTTTTGAGTCAATTGGAGAACTTCAGATTTTTGATGAAATTGTGACCCCGGGGCTTAGGGATTTTTTCAAAAAATCTTTTTCTGCCGGTTAAGTTGTCGAGGGCTGATTTCTTTTCCTGTGATAAAAAGCCTTCTGTTTCGACCACCAAACCTTTCAGGGGAGCATTTGAAACCTTATGGCACCATTTTTGAATGAATTGCCGAAAGTCAGATTTTTGATGAAATTGTGACCCCGGGGCTTAGGGATTTTTTCAAAAAATCTTTTTCTGCCGGTTAAGTTGTCGAGGGCTGATTTCTTTTCCTGTGATAAAAAGCCTTCTGTTTCGACCACCAAACCTTTCAGGGGAGCAGTTGCAACCGTTTGGCAGCATTTTTGAGTCAATTGGAGAACTTCAGATTTTTGATGAAATTGTGACCCCGGGGTTTAGGGATTTTTTCAAAAAATCTTTTTCTGCCGGTTAAGTTGTCGAGGGCTGATTTCTTTTCCTGTGATAAAAAGCCTTCTGTTTCGACCACCAAACCTTTCAGGGGAGCAGTTGCAACCGTTTGGCAGCATTTTTGAGTGAATTGCCGAAAGTCAGTTTTTTGCTGAAATTGTGACCCCGGGGCTTAGGGATTTTTCAAAAAATCTTTTTCTGCCGGTTAAGTTGTCGAGGGCTGATTTCTTTTCCAGTGATAAAAAGCCTTCTGTTTCGACCGCCAAACCTTTCAGGGGAGCATTTGAAACCTTTTGGCACCATTTTTGAATGAATTGCCGAAAGTCAGAATTTTGCTGAAATTGTGACCCCGGGGCTTAGGGATTTTTTCAAAAAATCTTTTTCTGCCGGTTAAGTTGTCGAGGGCTGATTTCTATTCCTGTGATAAAAAGCCTTCTGTTTTGACCACCAAACCTTTCAGGGGAGCAGTTGCAACCGTTTGGCAGCATTTTTGAGTCAATTGGAGAACTTCACATTTTTTATGAAATTGTGACCCCGGGGCTTAGGGATTTTTCAAAAAATCTTTTTCTGCCGGTTAAGTTGTCGAGGGCTGATTTCTTTTCCAGTGATAAAAAGCCTTCTGTTTCGACCGCCAAACCTTTCAGGGGAGCATTTGAAACCTTTTGGCACCATTTTTGAATGAATTGCCGAAAGTCAGAATTTTGCTGAAATTGTGACCCCGGGGCTTAGGGATTTTTTCAAAAAATCTTTTTCTGCCGGTTAAGTTGTCGAGGGCTGATTTCTATTCCTGTGATAAAAAGCCTTCTGTTTTGACCACCAAACCTTTCAGGGGAGCAGTTGCAACCGTTTGGCAGCATTTTTGAGTCAATTGGAGAACTTCACATTTTTTATGAAATTGTGACCCCGGGGCTTAGGGATTTTTTCAAAAAATCTTTTTCTGCCGGTTAAGTTGTCGAGGGCTGATTTCTTTTCCAGTGATAAAAAGCCTTCTGTTTCGACCGCCAAACCTTTCAGGGGAGCATTTGAAACCTTTTGGCACCATTTTTGAATGAATTGCCGAAAGTCAGAATTTTGCTGAAATTGTGACCCCGGGGCTTAGGGATTTTTTCAAAAAATCTTTTTCTGCCGGTTAAGTTGTCGAGGGCTGATTTCTATTCCTGTGATAAAAAGCCTTCTGTTTTGACCACCAAACCTTTCAGGGGAGCAGTTGCAACCGTTTGGCAGCATTTTTGAGTCAATTGGAGAACTTCACATTTTTTATGAAATTGTGACCCCGGGGCTTAGGGATTTTTTCAAAAAATCTTTTTCTGCCGGTTAAGTTGTCGAGGGCTGATTTCTTTTCCTGTGATAAAAAGCCTTCTGTTTCGACCACCAAACCTTTCAGGGGAGCATTCGAAACCTTTTGGCACCATTTTTGAGTGAATTGCCGAAAGTCAGATTTTTGCTGAAATTGTGACCCCGGGGCTTAGGGATTTTTTCAAAAAATCTTTTTCTGCCGGTTAAGTTGTCGAGGGCTGATTTCTTTTCCTGTGATAAAAAGCCTTCTGTTTCGACCACCAAACCTTTCAGGGGAGCAGTTGCAACCGTTTGGCAGCATTTTTGAGTCAATTGGAGAACTTCAGATTTTTGATGAAATTGTGACCCCGGGGCTTAGGGATTTTTTCAAAAAATCTTTTTCTGCCGGTTAAGTTGTCGAGAGCTGATTTCTTTTCCTGTGATAAAAAGCCTTCTGTTTCGACCACCAAACCTTTCAGGGGAGGAGTTGCAACCGTTTGGCAGCATTTTTGAGTCAATTGGAGAACTTCAGATTTTTGATGAAATTGTGACCCCGGGGCTTAGGGATTTTTTCAAAAAATCTTTTTCTGCCGGTTAAGTTGTCGAGAGCTGATTTCTTTTCCTGTGATAAAAAGCCTTCTGTTTCGACCACCAAACCTTTCAGGGGAGGAGTTGCAACCGTTTGGCAGCATTTTTGAGTCAATTGGAGAACTTCAGATTTTTGATGAAATTGTGACCCCGGGGCTTAGGGATTTTTTTAAAAAATCTTTTTCTGCCGGTTAAGTTGTCGAGGGCTGATTTCTTTTCCTGTGATAAAAAGCCTTCTGTTTCGACCACCAAACCTTTCAGGGGAGCATTTGAAACCTTTTGGCACCATTTTTGAGTGAATTGCCGAAAGTCAGATTTTTGCTGAAATTGTGACCCCGGGGTTAGGGATTTTTTCAAAAAATCTTTTTCTGCCGGTTAAGTTGTCGAGGGCTGATTTCTTTTCCTGTGATAAAAAGCCTTCTGTTTCGACCACCAAACCTTTCAGGGGAGGAGTTGCAACCGTTTGGCAGCATTTTTGAGTCAATTGGAGAACTTCAGATTTTTGATGAAATTGTGACCCCGGGGCTTAGGGATTTTTTCAAAAAATCTTTTTCTGCCGGTTAAGTTGTCGAGGGCTGATTTCTTTTCCTGTGATAAAAAGCCTTCTGTTTCGACCACCAAACCTTTCAGGGGAGCATTTGAAACCTTTTGGCACCATTTTTGAATGAATTGCCGAAAGTCAGATTTTTGCTGAAATTGTGACCCCGGGGCTTAGGGATTTTTTCAAAAAATCTTTTTCTGCCGGTTAAGTTGTCGAGGGCTGATTTCTTTTCCTGTGATAAAAAGCCTTCTGTTTCGACCACCAAACCTTTCAGGGGAGGAGTTGCAACCGTTTGGCAGCATTTTTGAGTCAATTGGAGAACTTCAGATTTTTGATGAAATTGTGACCCCGGGGCTTAGGGATTTTTTCAAAAAATCTTTTTCTGCCGGTTAAGTTGTCGAGGGCTGATTTCTTTTCCTGTGATAAAAAGCCTTCTGTTTCGACCACCAAACCTTTCAGGGGAGCAGTTGCAACCGTTTGGCAGCATTTTTGAGTGAATGGCCGAAAGTCAGTTTTTTGCTGAAATTGTGACCCCGGGGCTTAGGGATTTTTTCAAAAAATCTTTTTCTGCCGGTTAAGTTGTCGAGGGCTGATTTCTTTTCCAGTGATAAAAAGCCTTCTGTTTTGACCGCCAAACCTTTCAGGGGAGCATTTGAAACGTTTTGGCACCATTTTTGAATGAATTGCCGAAAGTCAGATTTTTGCTGAAATTGTGACCCCGGGGCTTAGGGATTTTTTCAAAAAATCTTTTTCTGCCGGTTAAGTTGTCGAGGGCTGATTTCTATTCCTTTGATAAAAAGCCTTCTGTTTCGACCACCAAACCTTTCAGGGGAGCAGTTGCAACCGTTTGGCAGCATTTTTGAGTAAATTGGAGAACTTCACATTTTTTATGAAATTGTGACCCCGGGGCTGAGGGATTTTTTCAAAAAATCTTTTTCTGCCGGTTAAGTTGTCGAGGGCTGATTTCTTTTCCTGTGATAAAAAGCCTTCTGTTTCGACCACCAAACCTTTCAGGGGAGCATTTGAAACCTTTTGCCACCATTTTTGAATGAATTGCCGAAAGTCAGATTTTTGCTGAAATTGTGACCCCGGGGCTTAGGGATTTTTTCAAAAAATCTTTTTCTGCCGGTTAAGTTGTCGAGGGCTGATTTCTTTTCCTGTGATAAAAAGCCTTCTGTTTCGACCACCAAACCTTTCAGGGGAGCAGTTGCAACCGTTTGGCAGTATTTTTGAGTCAATTGGAGAACTTCAGATTTTTGATGAAATTGTGACCCCGGGGCTTAGGGATTTTTTAAAAAAATCTTTTTCTGCCGGTTAAGTTGTCGAGGGCTGATTTCTTTTCCTGTGATAAAAAGCCTTCTGTTTCGACCACCAAACCTTTCAGGGGAGCAGTTGCAACCTTTTGGCACCATTTTTGAGTCAATTGGAGAACTTCAGATTTTTGATGAAATTGTGACCCCGGGGCTTAGGGATTTTTTCAAAAAATCTTTTTCTGCCGGTTAAGTTGTCGAGGGCTGATTTCTTTTCCTGTGATAAAAAGCCTTCTGTTTCGACCACCAAACCTTTCAGGGGAGCATTTGAAACCTTTTGGCACCATTTTTGAATGAATTGCCGAAAGTCAGATTTTTGCTGAAATTGTGACCCCGGGGCTTAGGGATTTTTTCAAAAAATCTTTTTCTGCCGGTTAAGTTGTCGAGGGCTGATTTCTTTTCCTGTGATAAAAAGCCTTCTGTTTCGACCACCAAACCTTTCAGGGGAGGAGTTGCAACCGTTTGGCAGCATTTTTGAGTCAATTGGAGAACTTCAGATTTTTGATGAAATTGTGACCCCGGGGCTTAGGGATTTTTTCAAAAAATCTTTTTCTGCCGGTTAAGTTGTCGAGGGCTGATTTCTTTTCCTGTGATAAAAAGCCTTCTGTTTCGACCACCAAACCTTTCAGGGGAGCAGTTGCAACCGTTTGGCAGCATTTTTGAGTGAATGGCCGAAAGTCAGTTTTTTGCTGAAATTGTGACCCCGGGGCTTAGGGATTTTTTCAAAAAATCTTTTTCTGCCGGTTAAGTTGTCGAGGGCTGATTTCTTTTCCAGTGATAAAAAGCCTTCTGTTTTGACCGCCAAACCTTTCAGGGGAGCATTTGAAAGGTTTTGGCACCATTTTTGAATGAATTGCCGAAAGTCAGATTTTTGCTGAAATTGTGACCCCGGGGCTTAGGGATTTTTTCAAAAAATCTTTTTCTGCCGGTTAAGTTGTCGAGGGCTGATTTCTATTCCTTTGATAAAAAGCCTTCTGTTTCGACCACCAAACCTTTCAGGGGAGCAGTTGCAACCGTTTGGCAGCATTTTTGAGTAAATTGGAGAACTTCACATTTTTTATGAAATTGTGACCCCGGGGCTGAGGGATTTTTTCAAAAAATCTTTTTCTGCCGGTTAAGTTGTCGAGGGCTGATTTCTTTTCCTGTGATAAAAAGCCTTCTGTTTCGACCACCAAACCTTTCAGGGGAGCATTTGAAACCTTTTGCCACCATTTTTGAATGAATTGCCGAAAGTCAGATTTTTGCTGAAATTGTGACCCCGGGGCTTAGGGATTTTTTCAAAAAATCTTTTTCTGCCGGTTAAGTTGTCGAGGGCTGATTTCTTTTCCTGTGATAAAAAGCCTTCTGTTTCGACCACCAAACCTTTCAGGGGAGCAGTTGCAACCGTTTGGCAGTATTTTTGAGTCAATTGGAGAACTTCAGATTTTTGATGAAATT
This sequence comes from Podarcis tiliguerta, assembly GCF_965153285.1. Lineage (NCBI taxonomy): Eukaryota > Metazoa > Chordata > Lepidosauria > Squamata > Lacertidae > Podarcis > Podarcis tiliguerta. Next base: position 98,495 of record NW_028148673.1, on the reverse strand, counting down.
GTGACCCCGGGGCTTAGGGATTTTTTAAAAAAATCTTTTTCTGCCGGTTAAGTTGTCGAGGGCTGATTTCTTTTCCTGTGATAAAAAGCCTTCTGTTTCGACCACCAAACCTTTCAGGGGAGCAGTTGCAACCTTTTGGCACCATTTTTGAGTGAATTGCCGAAAGTCAGTTTTTTGCTGAAATTGTGACCCCGGGGCTTAGGGATTTTTTCAAAAAATCTTTTTCTGCCGGTTAAGTTGTCGAGGGCTGATTTCTTTTCCAGTGATAAAAAGCCTTCTGTTTCGACCGCCAAACTTTCAGGGGAGCATTTGAAACCTTTTGGCACCATTTTTGAATGAATTGCCGAAAGTCAGATTTTTGCTGAAATTGTGACCCCGGGGCTTAGGGATTTTTTCAAAAAATCTTTTTCTGCCGGTTAAGTTGTCGAGGGCTGATTACTTTTCCTGTGATAAAAAGCCTTCTGTTTCGACCACCAAACCTTTCAGGGGAGGAGTTGCAACCGTTTGGCAGCATTTTTGAGTCAATTGGAGAACTTCACATTTTTGATGAAATTGTGACCCCGGGGCTTAGGGATTTATTAAAAAAATCTTTTTCTGCCGGTTAAGTTGTCGAGGGCTGATTTCTTTTCCTGTGATAAAAAGCCTTCTGTTTCGACCACCAAACCTTTCAGGGGAGCAGTTGCAACCGTTTGGCAGCATTTTTGAGTGAATTGCCGAAAGTCAGATTTTTGCTGAAATTGTGACCCCGGGGCATAGGGATTTTTTCAAAAAATCTTTTTCTGCCGGTTAAGTTGTCGAGGGCTGATTTCTTTTCCTGTGATAAAAAGCCTTCTTTTTCGACCGCCAAACCTTTCAGGGGAGCATTTGAAACGTTTTGGCACCATTTTTGAATGAATTGCCGAAAGTCAGATTTTTGCTGAAATTGTGACCCCGGGGCTTAGGGATTTTTTCAAAAAATCTTTTTCTGCCGGTTAAGTTGTCGAGGGCTGATTTCTTTTCCTGTGATAAAAAGCCTTCTGTTTCGACCACCAAACCTTTCAGGGGAGCAGTTGCAACCGTTTGGCAGCATTTTTGAGTCAATTGGAGAACTTCACATTTTTTATGAAATTGTGACCCCGGGGCTGAGGGATTTTTTCAAAAAATCTTTTTCTGCCGGTTAAGTTCTCGAGGGCTGATTTCTTTTCCTGTGATAAAAAGCCTTCTGTTTCGACCACCAAACCTTTCAGGGGAGCAGTTCCAACCGTTTGGCAGCATTTTTGAGTCAATTGGAGAACTTCAGATTTTTGATGAAATTGTGACCCCGGGGCTTAGGGATTTTTTCAAAAAATCTTTTTCTGCCGGTTAAGTTGTCGAGGGCTGATTTCTTTTCCAGTGATAAAAAGCCTTCTGTTTCGACCACCAAACCTTTCAGGGGAGCATTTGAAACCTTTTGGCACCATTTTTGAGTGAATTGCCGAAAGTCAGATTTTTGCTGAAATTGTGACCCCGGGGTTAGGGATTTTTTCAAAAAATCTTTTTCTGCCGGTTATGTTGTCGAGGGCTGATTTCTTTTCCTGTGATAAAAAGCCTTCTGTTTCGACCACCAAACCTTTCAGGGGAGGAGTTGCAACCGTTTGGCAGCATTTTTGAGTCAATTGGAGAACTTCAGATTTTTGCTGAAATTGTGACCCCGGGGCTTAGGGATTTTTTCAAAAAATCTTTTTCTGCCGGTTAAGTTGTCGAGGGCTGATTTCTTTTCCTGTGATAAAAAGCCTTCTGTTTCGACCACCAAACCTTTCAGGGGAGGAGTTGCAACCGTTTGGCAGCATTTTTGAGTCAATTGGAGAACTTCAGATTTTTGATGAAATTGTGACCCCGGGGCTTAGGGATTTTTTCAAAAAATCTTTTTCTGCCGGTTAAGTTGTCGAGGGCTGATTTCTTTTCCTGTGATAAAAAGCCTTCTGTTTCGACCACCAAACCTTTCAGGGGAGCAGTTGCAACCTTTTGGCACCATTTTTGAGTGAATTGCCGAAAGTCAGATTTTTGCTGAAATTGTGACCCCGGGGTTAGGGATTTTTTCAAAAAATCTTTTTCTGCCGGTTATGTTGTCGAGGGCTGATTTCTTTTCCTGTGATAAAAAGCCTTCTGTTTCGACCACCAAACCATTCAGGGGAGGAGTTGCAACCGTTTGGCAGCATTTTTGAGTCAATTGGAGAACTTCAGATTTTTGCTGAAATTGTGACCCCGGGGCTTAGGGATTTTTTCAAAAAATCTTTTTCTGCCGGTTAAGTTGTCGAGGGCTGATTTCTTTTCCTGTGATAAAAAGCCTTCTGTTTCGACCACCAAACCTTTCAGGGGAGCAGTTGCAACCTTTTGGCACCATTTTTGAGTGAATTGCCGAAAGTCAGTTTTTTGCTGAAATTGTGACCCCGGGGCTTAGGGATTTTTTCAAAAAATCTTTTTCTGCCGGTTAAGTTGTCGAGGGCTGATTTCTTTTCCAGTGATAAAAAGCCTTCTGTTTCGACCGCCAAACCTTTCAGGGGAGCATTTGAAACCTTTTGGCACCATTTTTGAATGAATTGCCGAAAGTCAGATTTTTGCTGAAATTGTGACCCCGGGGCTTAGGGATTTTTTCAAAAAATCTTTTTCTGCCGGTTAAGTTGTCGAGGGCTGATTTCTTTTCCTGTGATAAAAAGCCTTCTGTTTCGACCACCAAACCTTTCAGGGGAGGAGTTGCAACCGTTTGGCAGCATTTTTGAGTCAATTGGAGAACTTCAGATTTTTGATGAAATTGTGACCCCGGGGCTTAGGGATTTTTTCAAAAAATCTTTTTCTGCCGGTTAAGTTGTCGAGGGCTGATTTCTTTTCCTGTGATAAAAAGCCTTCTGTTTCGACCACCAAACCTTTCAGGGGAGCAGTTGCAACCGTTTGGCAGCATTTTTGAGTCAATTGGAGAACTTCACATTTTTTATGAAATTGTGACCCCGGGGCTGAGGGATTTTTTCAAAAAATCTTTTTCTGCCGGTTAAGTTGTCGAGGGCTGATTTCTTTTCCTGTGATAAAAAGCCTTCTGTTTCGACCACCAAACCTTTCAGGGGAGCATTTGAAACCTTTTGCCACCATATTTGAATGAATTGCCGAAAGTCAGATTTTTGCTGAAATTGTGACCTCGGGGCTTAGGGATTTTTTCAAAAAATCTTTTTCTGCCGGTTAAGTTGTCGAGGGCTGATTTCTTTTCCTGTGATAAAAAGCCTTCTGTTTCGACCACCAAACCTTTCAGGGGAGCAGTTGCAACCGTTTGGCAGCATTTTTGAGTCAATTGGAGAACTTCAGATTTTTGATGAAATTGTGACCCCGGGGCTTAGGGATTTTTTCAAAAAATATTTTTCTGCCGGTTAAGTTGTCGAGGGCTGATTTCTTTTCCTGTGATAAAAAGCCTTCTGTTTCGACCACCAAACCTTTCAGGGGAGCAGTTGCAACCTTTTGGCACCATTTTTGAGTGAATTGCCGAAAGTCAGTTTTTTGCTGAAATTGTGACCCCGGGGCTTAGGGATTTTTTCAAAAAATCTTTTTCTGCCGGTTAAGTTGTCGAGGGCTGATTTCTTTTCCAGTGATAAAAAGCCTTCTGTTTCGACCGCCAAACCTTTCAGGGGAGCATTTGAAACCTTTTGGCACCATTTTTGAATGAATTGCCGAAAGTCAGATTTTTGCTGAAATTGTGACCCCGGGGCTTAGGGATTTTTTCAAAAAATCTTTTTCTGCCGGTTAAGTTGTCGAGGGCTGATTTCTTTTCCTGTGATAAAAAGCCTTCTGTTTCGACCACCAAACCTTTCAGGGGAGGAGTTGCAACCGTTTGGCAGCATTTTTGAGTCAATTGGAGAACTTCAGATTTTTGATGAAATTGTGACCCCGGGGCTTAGGGATTTTTTCAAAAAATCTTTTTCTGCCGGTTAAGTTGTCGAGGGCTGATTTCTTTTCCTGTGATAAAAAGCCTTCTGTTTCGACCACCAAACCGTTCAGGGGAGGAGTTGCAACCGTTTGGCAGCATTTTTGAGTCAATTGGAGAACTTCAGATTTTTGATGAAATTGTGACCCCGGGGCTTAGGGATTTTTTCAAAAAATATTTTTCTGCCGGTTAAGTTGTCGAGGGCTGATTTCTTTTCCTGTGATAAAAAGCCTTCTGTTTCGACCACCAAACCTTTCAGGGGAGCATTTGAAACCTTTTGGCACCATTTTTGAGTGAATTGCCGAAAGTCAGATTTTTGCTGAAATTGTGACCCCGGGGTTAGGGATTTTTTCAAAAAATCTTTTTCTGCCGGTTAAGTTGTCGAGGGCTGATTTCTTTTCCTGTGATAAAAAGCCTTCTGTTTCGACCACCAAACCTTTCAGGGGAGGAGTTGCAACCGTTTGGCAGCATTTTTGAGTCAATTGGAGAACTACAGATTTTTGATGAAATTGTGACCCCGGGGCTTAGGGATTTTTTCAAAAAATCTTTTTCTGCCGGTTAAGTTGTTGAGGGCTGATTTCTTTTCCTGTGATAAAAAGCCTTCTGTTTCGACCACCAAACCTTTCAGGGGAGCATTTGAAACCTTTTCGCACCATTTTTGAGTGAATTGCCGAAAGTCAGATTTTTGCTGAAATTGTGACCCCGGGGCTTAGGGATTTTTTCAAAAAATCTTTTTCTGCCGGTTAAGTTGTCGAGGGCTGATTTCTTTTCCTGTGATAAAAAGCCTTCTGTTTCGACCACCAAACCTTTCAGGGGAGGAGTTGCAACCGTTTGGCAGCATTTTTGAGTCAATTGGAGAACTTCAGATTTTTGATGAAATTGTGACCCCGGGGCTTAGGGATTTTTTCAAAAAATCTTTTTCTGCCGGTTAAGTTGTCGAGGGCTGATTTCTTTTCCTGTGATAAAAAGCCTTCTGTTTCGACCACCAAACCGTTCAGGGGAGGAGTTGCAACCGTTTGGCAGCATTTTTGAGTCAATTGGAGAACTTCAGATTTTTGATGAAATTGTGACCCCGGGGCTTAGGGATTTTTTCAAAAAATCTTTTTCTGCCGGTTAAGTTGTCGAGGGCTGATTTCTTTTCCTGTGATAAAAAGCCTTCTGTTTCGACCACCAAACCTTTCAGGGGAGCATTTGAAACCTTTTGGCACCATTTTTGAGTGAATTGCCGAAAGTCAGATTTTTGCTGAAATTGTGACCCCGGGGTTAGGGATTTTTTCAAAAAATCTTTTTCTGCCGGTTAAGTTGTCGAGGGCTGATTTCTTTTCCTGTGATAAAAAGCCTTCTGTTTCGACCACCAAACCTTTCAGGGGAGGAGTTGCAACCGTTTGGCAGCATTTTTGAGTCAATTGGAGAACTAGAGATTTTTGATGAAATTGTGACCCCGGGGCTTAGGGATTTTTTCAAAAAATCTTTTTCTGCCGGTTAAGTTGTCGAGGGCTGATTTCTTTTCCTGTGATAAAAAGCCTTCTGTTTCGACCACCAAACCTTTCAGGGGAGCACTTGAAACCTTATGGCACCATTTTTGAATGAATTGCCGAAAGTCAGATTTTTGCTGAAATTGTGACCCCGGGGCTTAGGGATTTTTTCAAAAAATCTTTTTCTGCCGGTTAAGTTGTCGAGGGCTGATTTCTTTTCCTGTGATAAAAAGCCTTCTGTTTCGACCACCAAACCTTTCAGGGGAGCAGTTGCAACCGTTTGGCAGCATTTTTGAGTCAATTGGAGAACTTCAGATTTTTGATGAAATTGTGACCCCGGGGCTTAGGGATTTTTTCAAAAAATCTTTTTCTGCCGGTTAAGTTGTCGAGGGCTGATTTCTTTTCCTGTGATAAAAAGCCTTCTGTTTCGACCACCGAACCTTTCAGGGGAGCAGTTGCAACCGTTTGGCAGCATTTTTGAGTGAATTGCCGAAAGTCAGTTTTTTGCTGAAATTGTGACCCCGGGGCTTAGGGATTTTTCAAAAATCTTTTTCTGCCGGTTAAGTTGTCGAGGGCTGATTTCTTTTCCAGTGATAAAAAGCCTTCTGTTTCGACCGCCAAACCTTTCAGGGGAGCATTTCAAACCTTTTGGCACCATTTTTGAATGAATTGACGAAAGTCAGAATTTTGCTGAAATTGTGACCCCGGGGCTTAGGGATTTTTTCAAAAAATCTTTTTCTGCCGGTTAAGTTGTCGAGGGCTGATTTCTATTCCTGTGATAAAAAGCCTTCTGTTTTGACCGCCAAACCTTTCAGGGGAGCATTTGAAACCTTTTGGCACCATTTTTGAATGAATTGCCGAAAGTCAGATTTTTGCTGAAATTGTGACCCCGGGGCTTAGGGATTTTTTCAAAAAATCTTTTTCTGCCGGTTAAGTTGTCGAGGGCTGATTTCTTTTCCTGTGATAAAAAGCCTTCTGTTTCGACCACCAAACCTTTCAGGGGAGGAGTTGCAACCGTTTGGCAGCATTTTTGAGTCAATTGGAGAACTTCAGATTTTTGATGAAATTGTGACCCCGGGGCTTAGGGATTTTTTCAAAAAATCTTTTTCTGCCGGTTAAGTTGTCGAGGGCTGATTTCTTTTCCTGTGATAAAAAGCCTTCTGTTTCGACCACCAAACCGTTCAGGGGAGGAGTTGCAACCGTTTGGCAGCATTTTTGAGTCAATTGGAGAACTTCAGATTTTTGATGAAATTGTGACCCCGGGGCTTAGGGATTTTTTCAAAAAATCTTTTTCTGCCGGTTAAGTTGTCGAGGGCTGATTTCTTTTCCTGTGATAAAAAGCCTTCTGTTTCGACCACCAAACCTTTCAGGGGAGCATTTGAAACCTTTTGGCACCATTTTTGAGTGAATTGCCGAAAGTCAGATTTTTGCTGAAATTGTGACCCCGGGGTTAGGGATTTTTTCAAAAAATCTTTTTCTGCCGGTTAAGTTGTCGAGGGCTGATTTCTTTTCCTGTGATAAAAAGCCTTCTGTTTCGACCACCAAACCTTTCAGGGGAGGAGTTGCAACCGTTTGGCAGCATTTTTGAGTCAATTGGAGAACTACAGATTTTTGATGAAATTGTGACCCCGGGGCTTAGGGATTTTTTCAAAAAATCTTTTTCTGCCGGTTAAGTTGTCGAGGGCTGATTTCTTTTCCTGTGATAAAAAGCCTTCTGTTTCGACCACCAAACCTTTCAGGGGAGCATTTGAAACCTTTTGGCACCATTTTTGAGTGAATTGCCGAAAGTCAGATTTTTGCTGAAATTGTGACCCCGGGGCTTAGGGATTTTTTCAAAAAATCTTTTTCTGCCGGTTAAGTTGTCGAGGGCTGATTTCTTTTCCTGTGATAAAAAGCCTTCTGTTTCGACCACCAAACCTTTCAGGGGAGGAGTTGCAACCGTTTGGCAGCATTTTTGAGTCAATTGGAGAACTTCAGATTTTTGATGAAATTGTGACCCCGGGGCTTAGGGATTTTTTCAAAAAATCTTTTTCTGCCGGTTAAGTTGTCGAGGGCTGATTTCTTTTCCTGTGATAAAAAGCCTTCTGTTTCGACCACCAAACCGTTCAGGGGAGGAGTTGCAACCGTTTGGCAGCATTTTTGAGTCAATTGGAGAACTTCAGATTTTTGCTGAAATTGTGACCCCGGGGCTTAGGGATTTTTTCAAAAAATCTTTTTCTGCCGGTTAAGTTGTCGAGGGCTGATTTCTTTTCCTGTGATAAAAAGCCTTCTGTTTCGACCACCAAACCTTTCAGGGGAGCATTTGAAACCTTTTGGCACCATTTTTGAGTGAATTGCCGAAAGTCAGAATTTTGCTGAAATTGTGACCCCGGGGCTTAGGGATTTTTTCAAAAAATCTTTTTCTGCCGGTTAAGTTGTCGAGGGCTGATTTCTATTCCTGTGATAAAAAGCCTTCTGTTTTGACCACCAAACCTTTCAGGGGAGCAGTTGCAACCGTTTGGCAGCATTTTTGAGTCAATTGGAGAACTTCACATTTTTTATGAAATTGTGACCCCGGGGCTTAGGGATTTTTTCAAAAAATCTTTTTCTGCCGGTTAAGTTGTCGAGGGCTGATTTCTTTTCCTGTGATAAAAAGCCTTCTGTTTCGACCACCAAACCTTTCAGGGGAGCATTCGAAACCTTTTGGCACCATTTTTGAGTGAATTGCCGAAAGTCAGATTTTTGCTGAAATTGTGACCCCGGTGCTTAGGGATTTTTTCAAAAAATCTTTTTCTGCCGGTTAAGTTGTCGAGGGCTGATTTCTTTTCCTGTGATAAAAAGCCTTCTGTTTCGACCGCCAAACCTTTCATGGGAGCATTTGAAACCTTTTGGCACCATTTTTGAGTGAATTGCCGAAAGTCAGATTTTTGCTGAAATTGTGACCCCGGGGTTAGGGATTTTTTCAAAAAATCTTTTTCTGCCGGATAAGTTGTCGAGGGCTGATTTCTTTTCCTGTGATAAAAAGCCTTCTGTTTCGACCACCAAACCTTTCAGGGGAGCAGTTGCAACCGTTTGGCAGCATTTTTGAGTCAATTGGAGAACTTCAGATTTTTGATGAAATTGTGACCCCGGGGTTTAGGGATTTTTTCAAAAAATCTTTTTCTGCCGGTTAAGTTGTCGAGGGCTGATTTCTTTTCCTGTGATAAAAAGCCTTCTGTTTCGACCACCAAACCTTTCAGGGGAGCAGTTGCAACCGTTTGGCAGCATTTTTGAGTGAATTGCCGAAAGTCAGTTTTTTGCTGAAATTGTGACCCCGGGGCTTAGGGATTTTTCAAAAAATCTTTTTCTGCCGGTTAAGTTGTCGAGGGCTGATTTCTTTTCCAGTGATAAAAAGCCTTCTGTTTCGACCGCCAAACCTTTCAGGGGAGCATTTGAAACCTTTTGGCACCATTTTTGAATGAATTGCCGAAAGTCAGAATTTTGCTGAAATTGTGACCCCGGGGCTTAGGGATTTTTTCAAAAAATCTTTTTCTGCCGGTTAAGTTGTCGAGGGCTGATTTCTATTCCTGTGATAAAAAGCCTTCTGTTTTGACCACCAAACCTTTCAGGGGAGCAGTTGCAACCGTTTGGCAGCATTTTTGAGTCAATTGGAGAACTTCACATTTTTTATGAAATTGTGACCCCGGGGCTTAGGGATTTTTTCAAAAAATCTTTTTCTGCCGGTTAAGTTGTCGAGGGCTGATTTCTTTTCCTGTGATAAAAAGCCTTCTGTTTCGACCACCAAACCTTTCAGGGGAGCATTCGAAACCTTTTGGCACCATTTTTGAGTGAATTGCCGAAAGTCAGATTTTTGCTGAAATTGTGACCCCGGGGCTTAGGGATTTTTTCAAAAAATCTTTTTCTGCCGGTTAAGTTGTCGAGGGCTGATTTCTTTTCCTGTGATAAAAAGCCTTCTGTTTCGACCGCCAAACCTTTCAGGGGAGCATTTGAAACCTTTTGGCACCATTTTTGAGTGAATTGCCGAAAGTCAGATTTTTGCTGAAATTGTGACCCCGGGGTTAGGGATTTTTTCAAAAAATCTTTTTCTGCCGGATAAGTTGTCGAGGGCTGATTTCTTTTCCTGTGATAAAAAGCCTTCTGTTTCGACCACCAAACCTTTCAGGGGAGGAGTTGCAACCGTTTGGCAGCATTTTTGAGTCAATTGGAGAACTTCAGATTTTTGATGAAATTGTGACCCCGGGGCTTAGGGATTTTTTCAAAAAATCTTTTTCTGCCGGTTAAGTTGTCGAGAGCTGATTTCTTTTCCTGTGATAAAAAGCCTTCTGTTTCGACCACCAAACCTTTCAGGGGAGGAGTTGCAACCGTTTGGCAGCATTTTTGAGTCAATTGGAGAACTTCAGATTTTTGATGAAATTGTGACCCCGGGGCTTAGGGATTTTTTCAAAAAATCTTTTTCTGCCGGTTAAGTTGTCGAGAGCTGATTTCTTTTCCTGTGATAAAAAGCCTTCTGTTTCGACCACCAAACCTTTCAGGGGAGGAGTTGCAACCGTTTGGCAGCATTTTTGAGTCAATTGGAGAACTTCAGATTTTTGATGAAATTGTGACCCCGGGGCTTAGGGATTTTTTTAAAAAATCTTTTTCTGCCGGTTAAGTTGTCGAGGGCTGATTTCTTTTCCTGTGATAAAAAGCCTTCTGTTTCGACCTCCAAACCTTTCAGGGGAGCATTTGAACCCTTTTGGCACCATTTTTGAGTGAATTGCCGAAAGTCAGATTTTTGCTGAAATTGTGACCCCGGGGTTAGGGATTTTTTCAAAAAATCATTTTCTGCCGGTTAAGTTGTCGAGGGCTGATTTCTTTTCCTGTGATAAAAAGCCTTCTGTTTCGACCACCAAACCTTTCAGGGGAGGAGTTGCAACCGTTTGGCAGCATTTTTGAGTCAATTGGAGAACTTCAGATTTTTGATGAAATTGTGACCCCGGGGCTTAGGGATTTTTTCAAAAAATCTTTTTCTGCCGGTTAAGTTGTCGAGGGCTGATTTCTTTTCCTGTGATAAAAAGCCTTCTGTTTTGACCACCAAACCTTTCAGGGGAGCAGTTGCAACCGTTTGGCAGCATTTTTGAGTCAATTGGAGAACTTCACATTTTTTATGAAATTGTGACCCCGGGGCTTAGGGATTTTTTCAAAAAATCTTTTTCTGCCGGTTAAGTTGTCGAGGGCTGATTTCTTTTCCTGTGATAAAAAGCCTTCTGTTTCGACCACCAAACCTTTCAGGGGAGGAGTTGCAACCGTTTGGCAGCATTTTTGAGTCAATTGGAGAACTTCAGATTTTTGATGAAATTGTGACCCCGGGGCTTAGGGATTTTTTCAAAAAATCTTTTTCTGCCGGTTAAGTTGTCGAGGGCTGATTTCTTTTCCTGTGATAAAAAGCCTTCTGTTTCGACCACCAAACCTTTCAGGGGAGCAGTTGCAACCGTTTGGCAGCATTTTTGAGTCAATTGGAGAACTTCACATTTTTTATGAAATTGTGACCCCGGGGCTGAGGGATTTTTTCAAAAAATCTTTTTCTGCCGGTTAAGTTGTCGAGGGCTGATTTCTTTTCCTGTGATAAAAAGCCTTCTGTTTCGACCACCAAACCTTTCAGGGGAGCATTTGAAACCTTTTGCCACCATTTTTGAATGAATTGCCGAAAGTCAGATTTTTGCTGAAATTGTGACCCCGGGGCTTAGGGATTTTTTCAAAAAATCTTTTTCTGCCGGTTAAGTTGTCGAGGGCTGATTTCTTTTCCTGTGATAAAAAGCCTTCTGTTTCGACCACCAAACCTTTCAGTGGAGCAGTTGCAACCGTTTGGCAGTATTTTTGAGTCAATTGGAGAACTTCAGATTTTTGATGAAATTGTGACCCCGGGGCTTAGGGATTTTTAAAAAAAATCTTTTTCTGCCGGTTAAGTTGTCGAGGGCTGATTTCTTTTCCTGTGATAAAAAGCCTTCTGTTTCGACCACCAAACCTTTCAGGGGAGCAGTTGCAACCTTTTGGCACCATTTTTGAGTGAATTGCCGAAAGTCAGATTTTTGCTGAAATTGTGACCCCGGGGCTTAGGGATTTTTTCAAAAAATCTTTTTCTGCCGGTTAAGTTGTCGAGGGCTGATTTCTTTTCCAGTGATAAAAAGCCTTCTTTTTCGACCGCCAAACCTTGCAGGGGAGCATTTGAAACGTTTTGGCACCATTTTTGAATGAATTGCCGAAAGTCAGATTTTTGCTGAAATTGTGACCCCGGGGCTTAGGGATTTTTTCAAAAAATCTTTTTCTGCCGGTTAAGTTGTCGAGGGCTGATTTCTTTTCCTGTGATAAAAAGCCTTCTGTTTCGACCACCAAACCTTTCAGGGGAGCAGTTGCAACCGTTTGGCAGCATTTTTGAGTCAATTGGAGAACTTCACATTTTTTATGAAATTGTGACCCCGGGGCTGAGGGATTTTTTCAAAAAATCTTTTTCTGCCGGTTAAGTTGTCGAGGGCTGATTTCTTTTCCAGTGATAAAAAGCCTTCTGTTTCGACCACCAAACCTTTCAGGGGAGCATTTGAAACCTTTTGGCACCATTTTTGAGTGAATTGCCGAAAGTCAGATTTTTGCTGAAATTGTGACCCCGGGGTTAGGGATTTTTTCAAAAAATCTTTTTCTGCCGGTTAAGTTGTCGAGGGCTGATTTCTTTTCCTGTGATAAAAAGCCTTCTGTTTCGACCACCAAACCTTTCAGGGGAGGAGTTGCAACCGTTTGGCAGCATTTTTGAGTCAATTGGAGAACTTCAGATTTTTGCTGAAATTGTGACCCCGGGGCTTAGGGATTTTTTCAAAAAATCTTTTTCTGCCGGTTAAGTTGTCGAGGGCTGATTTCTTTTCCTGTGATAAAAAGCCTTCTGTTTCGACCACCAAACCTTTCAGGGGAGGAGTTGCAACCGTTTGGCAGCATTTTTGAGTCAATTGGAGAACTTCAGATTTTTGCTGAAATTGTGACCCCGGGGCTTAGGGATTTTTTCAAAAAATCTTTTTCTGCCGGTTAAGTTGTCGAGGGCTGATTTCTTTTCCTGTGATAAAAAGCCTTCTGTTTCGACCACCAAACCTTTCAGGGGAGCAGTTGCAACCTTTTGGCACCATTTTTGAGTGAATTGCCGAAAGTCAGTTTTTTGCTGAAATTGTGACCCCGGGGCTTAGGGATTTTTTCAAAAAATCTTTTTCTGCCGGTTAAGTTGTCGAGGGCTGATTTCTTTTCCAGTGATAAAAAGCCTTCTGTTTCGACCACCAAACCTTTCAGGGGAGCATTTGAAACCTTTTGGCACCATTTTTGAATGAATTGCCGAAAGTCAGATTTTTGCTGAAATTGTGACCCCGGGGCTTAGGGATTTTTTCAAAAAATCTTTTTCTGCCGGTTAAGTTGTCGAGGGCTGATTTCTTTTCCTGTGATAAAAAAGCCTTCTGTTTCGACCACCAAACCTTTCAGGGGAGGAGTTGCAACCGTTTGGCAGCATTTTTGAGTCAATTGGAGAACTTCAGATTTTTGATGAAATTGTGACCCCGGGGCTTAGGGATTTTTTCAAAAAATCTTTTTCTGCCGGTTAAGTTGTCGAGGGCTGATTTCTTTTCCTGTGATAAAAAGCCTTCTGTTTTGACCACCAAACCTTTCAGGGGAGCAGTTGCAACCGTTTGGCAGCATTTTTGAGTCATTTGGAGAACTTCAGATTTTTGATGAAATTGTGACCCCGGGGCTTAGGGTTTTTTTCAAAAAATCTTTTTCTGCCGGTTAAGTTGTCGAGGGCTGATTTCTTTTCCAGTGATAAAAAGCCTTCTGTTTCGACCACCAAACCTTTCAGGGGAGCATTTGAAACCTTTTGGCACCATTTTTGAGTGAATTGCCGAAAGTCAGATTTTTGCTGAAATTGTGACGCCGGGGTTAGGGATTTTTTCAAAAAATCTTTTTCTGCCGGTTATGTTGTCGAGGGCTGATTTCTTTTCCTGTGATAAAAAGCCTTCTGTTTCGACCACCAAACCTTTCAGGGGAGGAGTTGCAACCGTTTGGCAGCATTTTTGAGTCAATTGGAGACCTCCAGATTTTTGATGAAATTGTGACCCCGGGGCTTAGGGATTTTTTAAAAAAATCTTTTTCTGCCGGTTAAGTTGTCGAGGGCTGATTTCTTTTCCTGTGATAAAAAGCCTTCTGTTTCGACCACCAAACCTTTCAGGGGAGCATTTGAAACCTTTTGGCACCATTTTTGAATGAATTGCCGAAAGTCAGATTTTTGATGAAATTGTGACCCCGGGGCATAGGGATTTTTTCAAAAAATCTTTTTCTGCCGGTTAAGTTGTCGAGGGCTGATTTCTTTTCCTGTGATAAAAAGCCTTCTGTTTCGACCACCAAACCTTTCAGGGGAGCAGTTACAACCTTTTGGCACCATTTTTGAGTGAATTGCCGAAAGTCAGTTTTTTGCTGAAATTGTGACCCCGGGGCTTAGGGATTTTTTCAAAAAATCTTTTTCTGCCGGTTAAGTTGTCGAGGGCTGATTTCTTTTCCTGTGATAAAAAGCCTTCTGTTTCGACCACCAAACCTTTCAGGGGAGCATTCGAAACCTTTTGGCACCATTTTTGAGTGAATTGCCGAAAGTCAGATTTTTGCTGAAATTATGACCCCGGGGTTAGGGATTTTTTCAAAAAATCTCTTTCTGCCGGTTAAGTTGTCGAGGGCTGATTTCTTTTCCTGTGATAAAAAGCCTTCTGTTTCGACCACCAAACCTTTCAGGGGAGGAGTTGCAACCGTTTGGCAGCATTTTTGAGTCAATTGGAGAACTTCAGATTTTTGATGAAATTGTGACCCCGGGGCTTAGGGATTTTTTCAAAAAATCTTTTTCTGCCGGTTAAGTTGTCGAGGGCTGATTTCTTTTCCTGTGATAAAAAGCCTTCTGTTTCGACCACCAAACCGTTCAGGGGAGGAGTTGCAACCGTTTGGCAGCATTTTTGAGTCAATTGGAGAACTTCAGATTTTTGATGAAATTGTGACCCCGGGGCTTAGGGATTTTTTCAAAAAATCTTTTTCTGCCGGTTAAGTTGTCGAGGGCTGATTTCTTTTCCAGTGATAAAAAGCCTTCTGTTTCGACCACCAAACCTTTCAGGGGAGCATTTGAAACCTTTTGGCACCATTTTTGAGTGAATTGCCGAAAGTCAGATTTTTGCTGAAATTGTGACGCCGGGGTTAGGGATTTTTTCAAAAAATCTTTTTCTGCCGGTTATGTTGTCGAGGGCTGATTTCTTTTCCTGTGATAAAAAGCCTTCTGTTTCGACCACCAAACCTTTCAGGGGAGGAGTTGCAACCGTTTGGCAGCATTTTTGAGTCAATTGGAGACCTCCAGATTTTTGATGAAATTGTGACCCCGGGGCTTAGGGATTTTTTAAAAAAATCTTTTTCTGCCGGTTAAGTTGTCGAGGGCTGATTTCTTTTCCTGTGATAAAAAGCCTTCTGTTTCGACCACCAAACCTTTCAGGGGAGCATTTGAAACCTTTTGGCACCATTTTTGAATGAATTGCCGAAAGTCAGATTTTTGATGAAATTGTGACCCCGGGGCATAGGGATTTTTTCAAAAAATCTTTTTCTGCCGGTTAAGTTGTCGAGGGCTGATTTCTTTTCCTGTGATAAAAAGCCTTCTGTTTCGACCACCAAACCTTTCAGGGGAGCAGTTACAACCTTTTGGCACCATTTTTGAGTGAATTGCCGAAAGTCAGTTTTTTGCTGAAATTGTGACCCCGGGGCTTAGGGATTTTTTCAAAAAATCTTTTTCTGCCGGTTAAGTTGTCGAGGGCTGATTTCTTTTCCTGTGATAAAAAGCCTTCTGTTTCGACCACCAAACCTTTCAGGGGAGCATTCGAAACCTTTTGGCACCATTTTTGAGTGAATTGCCGAAAGTCAGATTTTTGCTGAAATTATGACCCCGGGGTTAGGGATTTTTTCAAAAAATCTCTTTCTGCCGGTTAAGTTGTCGAGGGCTGATTTCTTTTCCTGTGATAAAAAGCCTTCTGTTTCGACCACCAAACCTTTCAGGGGAGGAGTTGCAACCGTTTGGCAGCATTTTTGAGTCAATTGGAGAACTTCAGATTTTTGATGAAATTGTGACCCCGGGGCTTAGGGATTTTTTCAAAAAATCTTTTTCTGCCGGTTAAGTTGTCGAGGGCTGATTTCTTTTCCTGTGATAAAAAGCCTTCTGTTTCGACCACCAAACCGTTCAGGGGAGGAGTTGCAACCGTTTGGCAGCATTTTTGAGTCAATTGGAGAACTTCAGATTTTTGATGAAATTGTGACCCCGGGGCTTAGGGATTTTTTCAAAAAATCTTTTTCTGCCGGTTAAGTTGTCGAGGGCTGATTTCTTTTCCTGTGATAAAAAGCCTTCTGTTTCGACCGCCAAACCTTTCATGGGAGCATTTGAAACCTTTTGGCACCATTTTTGAGTGAATTGCCGAAAGTCAGATTTTTGCTGAAATTGTGACCCCGGGGTTAGGGATTTTTTCAAAAAATCTTTTTCTGCCGGATAAGTTGTCGAGGGCTGATTTCTTTTCCTGTGATAAAAAGCCTTCTGTTTCGACCACCAAACCTTTCAGGGGAGGAGTTGCAACCGTTTGGCAGCATTTTTGAGTCAATTGGAGAACTTCAGATTTTTGATGAAATTGTGACCCCGGGGTTAGGGATTTTTTCAAAAAATCTTTTTCTGCCGGTTAAGTTGTCGAGGGCTGATTTCTTTTCCTGTGATAAAAAGCCTTCTGTTTCGACCACCAAACCTTTCAGGGGAGCAGTTGCAACCGTTTGGCAGCATTTTTGAGTGAATTGCCGAAAGTCAGTTTTTTGCTGAAATTGTGACCCCGGGGCTTAGGGATTTTTTCAAAAAATCTTTTTCTGCCGGTTAAGTTGTCGAGGGCTGATTTCTATTCCTTTGATAAAAAGCCTTCTGTTTCGACCACCAAACCTTTCAGGTGAGCAGTTGCAACCGTTTGGCAGCATTTTTGAGTCAATTGGAGAACTTCACATTTTTTATGAAATTGTGACCCCGGGGCTGAGGGATTTTTTCAAAAAATCTTTTTCTGCCGGTTAAGTTGTCGAGGGCTGATTTCTTTTCCTGTGATAAAAAGCCTTCTGTTTCGACCACCAAACCTTTCAGGGGAGCATTTGAAACCTTTTGGCACCATTTTTGAATGAATTGCCGAAAGTCAGATTTTTGCTGAAATTGTGACCCCGGGGCTTAGGGATTTTTTCAAAAAATCTTTTTCTGCCGGTTAAGTTGTCGAGGGCTGATTACTTTTCCTGTGATAAAAAGCCTTCTGTTTCGACCACCAAACCTTTCAGGGGAGGAGTTGCAACCGTTTGGCAGCATTTTTGAGTCAATTGGAGAACTTCACATTTTTGATGAAATTGTGACCCCGGGGCTTAGGGATTTTTTCAAAAAATCTTTTTCTGCCGGTTAAGTTGTCGAGGGCTGATTTCTTTTCCAGTGATAAAAAGCCTTCTGTTTCGACCGCCAAACCTTTCAGGGGAGCATTTGAAACCTTTTGGCACCATTTTTGAATGAATTGCCGAAAGTCAGATTTTTGCTGAAATTGTGACCCCGGGGCTTAGGGATTTTTTCAAAAAATCTTTTTCTGCCGGTTAAGTTGTCGAGGGCTGATTACTTTTCCTGTGATAAAAAGCCTTCTGTTTCGACCGCCAAACCTTTCAGGGGAGGAGTTGCAACCGTTTGGCAGCATTTTTGAGTCAATTGGAGAACTTCACATTTTTGATGAAATTGTGACCCCGGGGCTTAGGGATTTATTAAAAAAATCTTTTTCTGCCGGTTAAGTTGTCGAGGGCTGATTTCTTTTCCTGTGATAAAAAGCCTTCTGTTTCGACCACCAAACCTTTCAGGGGAGCAATTGCAACCGTTTGGCAGCATTTTTGAGTGAATTGCCGAAAGTCAGTTTTTTGCTGAAATTGTGACCCCGGGGCATAGGGATTTTTTCAAAAAATCTTTTTCTGCCGGTTAAGTTGTCGAGGGCTGATTTCTTTTCCAGTGATAAAAAGCCTTCTTTTTCGACCGCCAAACTTTTCAGGGGAGCATTTGAAACGTTTTGGCACCATTTTTGAATGAATTGCCGAAAGTCAGATTTTTGCTGAAATTGTGACCCCGGGGCTTAGGGATTTTTTCAAAAAATCTTTTTCTGCCGGTTAAGTTGTCGAGGGCTGATTTCTTTTCCTGTGATAAAAAGCCTTCTGTTTCGACCACCAAACCTTTCAGGGGAGCAGTTGCAACCGTTTGGCAGCATTTTTGAGTCAATTGGAGAACTTCACATTTTTTATGAAATTGTGACCCCGGGGCTGAGGGATTTTTTCAAAAAATCTTTTTCTGCCGGTTAAGTTGTCGAGGGCTGATTTCTTTTCCTGTGATAAAAAGCCTTCTGTTTCGACCACCAAACCTTTCAGGGGAGCATTTGAAACCTTTTGCCACCATTTTTGAATGAATTGCCGAAAGTCAGATTTTTGCTGAAATTGTGACCCCGGGGCTTAGGGATTTTTTCAAAAAATCTTTTTCTGCCGGTTAAGTTGTCGAGGGCTGATTTCTCTTCCAGTGATAAAAAGCCTTCTGTTTCGACCACCAAACCTTTCAGGGGAGCAGTTGCAACCGTTTGGCAGCATTTTTTAGTCAACTGGAGAACTTCAGATTTTTGATGAAATTGTGACCCCGGGGCTTAGGGATTTTTTCAAAAAATCTTTTTCTGCCGGTTAAGTTGTCGAGGGCTGATTTCTTTTCCAGTGATAAAAAGCCTTCTGTTTCGACCACCAAACCTTTCAGGGGAGCATTTGAAACCTTTTGGCACCATTTTTGAGTGAATTGCCGAAAGTCAGATTTTTGCTGAAATTGTGACCCCGGGGTTAGGGATTTTTTCAAAAAATCTTTTTCTGCCGGTTAAGTTGTCGAGGGCTGATTTCTTTTCCAGTGATAAAAAGCCTTCTGTTTCGACCGCCAAACCTTTCAGGGGAGCATTTGAAACCTTTTGGCACCATTTTTGAATGAATTGCCGAAAGTCAGATTTTTGCTGAAATTGTGACCCCGGGGCTTAGGGATTTTTTCAAAAAATCTTTTTCTGCCGGTTAAGTTGTCGAGGGCTGATTACTTTTCCTGTGATAAAAAGCCTTCTGTTTCGACCACCGAACCTTTCAGGGGAGGAGTTGCAACCGTTTGGCAGCATTTTTGAGTCAATTGGAGAACTTCACATTTTTGATGAAATTGTGACCCCGGGGCTTAGGGATTTATTAAAAAAATCTTTTTCTGCCGGTTAAGTTGTCGAGGGCTGATTTCTTTTCCAGTGATAAAAAGCCTTCTGTTTCGACCACCAAACCTTTCAGGGGAGCATTTGAAACCTTTTGGCACCATTTTTGAGTGAATTGCCGAAAGTCAGATTTTTGCTGAAATTGTGACCCCGGGGTTAGGGATTTTTTCAAAAAATCTTTTTCTGCCGGTTAAGTTGTCGAGGGCTGATTTCTTTTCCAGTGATAAAAAGCCTTCTGTTTCGACCGCCAAACCTTTCAGGGGAGCATTTGAAACCTTTTGGCACCATTTTTGAATGAATTGCCGAAAGTCAGATTTTTGCTGAAATTGTGACCCCGGGGCTTAGGGATTTTTTCAAAAAATCTTTTTCTGCCGGTTAAGTTGTCGAGGGCTGATTACTTTTCCTGTGATAAAAAGCCTTCTGTTTCGACCACCAAACCTTTCAGGGGAGGAGTTGCAACCGTTTGGCAGCATTTTTGAGTCAATTGGAGAACTTCACATTTTTGATGAAATTGTGACCCCGGGGCTTAGGGATTTATTAAAAAAATCTTTTTCTGCCGGTTAAGTTGTCGAGGGCTGATTTCTTTTCCTGTGATAAAAAGCCTTCTGTTTCGACCACCAAACCTTTCAGGGGAGCAGTTGCAACCGTTTGGCAGCATTTTTGAGTGAATTGCCGAAAGTCAGTTTTTTGCTGAAATTGTGACCCCGGGGCATAGGGATTTTTTCAAAAAATCTTTTTCTGCCGGTTAAGTTGTCGAGGGCTGATTTCTTTTCCAGTGATAAAAAGCCTTCTTTTTCGACCGCCAAACCTTTCAGGGGAGCATTTGAAACGTTTTGGCACCATTTTTGAATGAATTGCCGAAAGTCAGAATTTTGCTGAAATTGTGACCCCGGGGCTTAGGGATTTTTTCAAAAAATCTTTTTCTGCCGGTTAAGTTGTCGAGGGCTGATTTCTTTTCCTGTGATAAAAAGTCTTCTGTTTCGACCACCAAACCGTTCAGGGGAGCAGTTGCAACCGTTTGGCAGCATTTTTGAGTCAATTGGAGAACTTCACATTTTTTATGAAATTGTGACCCCGGGGCTGAGGGATTTTTTCAAAAAATCTTTTTCTGCCGGTTAAGTTGTCGAGGGCTGATTTCTTTTCCTGTGATAAAAAGCCTTCTGTTTCGACCACCAAACCTTTCAGGGGAGCATTTGAAACCTTTTGCCACCATTTTTGAATGAATTGCGGAAAGTCAGATTTTTGCTGAAATTGTGACACCGGGGCTTAGGGATTTTTTCAAAAAATCTTTTTCTGCCGGTTAAGTTCTCGAGGGCTGATTTCTTTTCCTGTGATAAAAAGCCTTCTGTTTCGACCACCAAACCTTTCAGGGGAGCAGTTGCAACCGTTTGGCAGCATTTTTGAGTCAATTGGAGAACTTCAGATTTTTGATGAAATTGTGACCCCGGGGCTTAGGGATTTTTTCAAAAAATCTTTTTCTGCCGGTTAAGTTGTCGAGGGCTGATTTCTTTTCCAGTGATAAAAAGCCTTCTGTTTCGACCACCAAACCTTTCAGGGGAGCATTTGAAACCTTTTGGCACCATTTTTGAGTGAATTGCCGAAAGTCAGATTTTTGCTGAAATTGTGACCCCGGGGTTAGAGATTTTTTCAAAAAATCTTTTTCTGCCGGTTATGTTGTCGAGGGCTGATTTCTTTTCCTGTGATAAAAAGCCTTCTGTTTCGACCACCAAACCTTTCAGGGGAGGAGTTGCAACCGTTTGGCAGCATTTTTGAGTCAATTGGAGAACTTCAGATTTTTGCTGAAATTGTGACCCCGGGGCTTAGGGATTTTTTCAAAAAATCTTTTTCTGCCGGTTAAGTTGTCGAGGGCTGATTTCTTTTCCTGTGATAAAAAGCCTTCTGTTTCGACCACCAAACCTTTCAGGGGAGCAGTTGCAACCTTTTGGCACCATTTTTGAGTCAATTGGAGAACTTCAGATTTTTGATGAAATTGTGACCCCGGGGCTTAGGGATTTTTTCAAAAAATCTTTTTCTGCCGGTTAAGTTGTCGAGGGCTGATTTCTTTTCCTGTGATAAAAAGCCTTCTGTTTCGACCACCAAACCTTTCAGGGGAGCATTTGAAACCTTTTGGCACCATTTTTGAATGAATTGCCGAAAGTCAGATTTTTGCTGAAATTGTGACCCCGGGGCTTAGGGATTTTTTCAAAAAATCTTTTTCTGCCGGTTAAGTTGTCGAGGGCTGATTTCTTTTCCTGTGATAAAAAGCCTTCTGTTTCGACCACCAAACCTTTCAGGGGAGCAGTTGCAACCGTTTGGCAGCATTTTTGAGTGAATTGCCGAAAGTCAGATTTTTGATGAAATTGTGACCCCGGGGCTTAGGGATTTTTTCAAAAAATCTTTTTCTGCCGGTTAAGTTGTCGAGGGCTGATTTCTTTTCCTGTGATAAAAAGCCTTCTGTTTCGACCACCAAACCTTTCAGGGAAGCAGTTGCAACCGTTTGGCAGCATTTTTGAGTCAATTGGATAACTTCAGATTTTTGATGAAATTGTGACCCTCGGGCTTAGGGATTTTTTCAAAATATCTTTTTCTGCCGGTTAAGTTGTCGAGGGCTGATTTCTTTTCCTGTGATAAAAAGCCTTCTGTTTCGACCACCAAACCTTTCAGGGGAGCATTTGAAACCTTTTGCCACCATTTTTGAATGAATTGCCGAAAGTCAGATTTTTGCTGAAATTGTGACCCCGGGGCTTAGGGATTTTTTCAAAAAATCTTTTTCTGCCGGTTAAGTTGTCGAGGGCTGATTTCTTTTCCTGTGATAAAAAGCCTTCTGTTTCGACCACCAAACCTTTCAGGGAGGAGTTGCAACCGTTTGGCAGCATTTTTGAGTCAATTGGAGAACTTCAGATTTTTGATGAAATTGTGACCCCGGGGCTTAGGGATTTTTTCAAAAAATCTTTTTTTGCCGGTTAAGTTGTCGAAGGCTGATTTCTTTTCCTGTGATAAAAAGCCTTCTGTTTCGACCACCAAACCTTTCAGGGGAGCATTTGAAACCTTTTGGCACCATTTTTGAATGAATTGCCGAAAGTCAGATTTTTGCTGAAATTGTGACCCCGGGGCTTAGGGATTTTTTCAAAAAATCTTTTTCTGCCGGTTAAGTTTTCGAGGGCTGATTTCTTTTCCTGTGATAAAAAGCCTTCTGTTTCGACCACCAAACCTTTCAGGGGAGCATTTGAAACGTTTTGGCACCATTTTTGAATGAATTGCTGAAAGTCAGATTTTTGCTCAAATTGTGACCCCGGGGCTTAGGGATTTTTTCAAAAAATCTTTTTCTGCCGGTTAAGTTGTCGAGGGCTGATTTCTTTTCCTGTGATAAAAAGCCTTCTGTTTCGACGACCAAACCTTTCAGGGAGCAGTTGCAACCGTTTGGCAGCATTTTTGAGTGAATTGCCGAAAGTCAGATTTTTGATGAAATTGTGACCCCGGGGCTTAGGGATTTTTTCAAAAAATCTTTTTCTGCCGGTTAAGTTGTCGAGGGCTGATTTCTTTTCCTGTGATAAAAAGCCTTCTGTTTCGACCACCAAACCTTTCAGGGAAGCAGTTGCAACCGTTTGGCAGCATTTTTGAGTCAATTGGAGAACTTCAGATTTTTGATGAAATTGTGACCCCGGGGCTTAGGGATTTTTTCAAAAAATCTTTTTCTGCCGGTTAAGTTGTCGAGGGCTGATTTCTTTTCCTGTGATAAAAAGCCTTCTGTTTCGACCACCAAACCTTTCAGGGGAGGAGTTGCAACCGTTTGGCAGCATTTTTGAGTCAATTGGAGAACTTCAGATTTTTGATGAAATTGTGACCCTGGGGCTTAGGGATTTTTTCAAAAAATCTTTTTCTGCCGGTTAAGTTGTCGAGGGCTGATTTCTTTTCCTGTGATAAAAAGCCTTCTGTTTCGACCACCAAACCTTTCAGGGGAGCAGTTGCAACCTTTTGGCACCATTTTTGAGTCAATTGGAGAACTTCAGATTTTTGATGAAATTGTGACCCCGGGGCTTAGGGATTTTTTCAAAAAATCTTTTTCTGCCGGTTAAGTTGTCGAGGGCTGATTTCTTTTCCTGTGATAAAAAGCCTTCTGTTTCGACCACCAAACCTTTCAGGGGAGCATTTGAAACCTTTTGCCACCATTTTTGAATGAATTGCCGAAAGTCAGATTTTTGCTGAAATTGTGACCCCGGGGCTTAGGGATTTTTTCAAAAAATCTTTTTCTGCCGGTTAAGTTGTCGAGGGCTGATTTCTTTTCCTGTGATAAAAAGCCTTCTGTTTCGACCACCAAACCTTTCAGGGGAGGAGTTGCAACCGTTTGGCAGCATTTTTGAGTCAATTGGAGAACTTCACATTTTTTATGAAATTGTGACCCCGGGGCTTAGGGATTTATTAAAAAAATCTTTTTCTGCCGGTTAAGTTGTCGAGGGCTGATTTGTTTCCAGTGATAAAAAGCCTTCTGTTTCGACCACCAATCCTTTCAGGGGAGCATTTGAAACCTTTTGGCACCATTTTTGAGTGAATTGCCGAAAGTCAGATTTTTGCTGAAATTGTGACCCCGGGGTTAGGGATTTTTTCAAAAATCTTTTTCTGCCGGTTAAGTTGTCGAGGGCTGATTTCTTTTCCTGTGATAAAAAGCCTTTGGTTTCGACCACCAAACCTTTCAGGGGAGGAGTTGCAACCGTTTGGCAGCATTTTTGAGTCAATTGGAGAACTTCACATTTTTGATGAAATTGTGACCCCGGGGCTTAGGGATTTTTTCAAAAAATCTTTTTCTGCCGGTTAAGTTGTCGAGGGCTGATTTCTTTTCCTGTGATAAAAAGCCTTCTGTTTCGACCACCAAACCTTTCAGGGAGCAGTTGCAACCGTTTGGCAGCATTTTTGAGTGAATTGCCGAAAGTCAGATTTTTGATGAAATTGTGACCCCGGGGCTTAGGGATTTTTTCAAAAAATCTTTTTCTGCCGGTTAAGTTGTCGAGGGCTGATTTCTTTTCCTGTGATAAAAAGCCTTCTGTTTCGACCACCAAACCTTTCAGGGAAGCAGTTGCAACCGTTTGGCAGCATTTTTGAGTCAATTGGAGAACTTCAGATTTTTGATGAAATTGTGACCCCGGGGCTTAGGGATTTTTTCAAAAAATCTTTTTCTGCCGGTTAAGTTGTCGAGGGCTGATTTCTTTTCCTGTGATAAAAAGCCTTCTGTTTCGACCACCAAACCTTTCAGGGGAGGAGTTGCAACCGTTTGGCAGCATTTTTGAGTCAATTGGAGAACTTCAGATTTTTGATGAAATTGTGACCCTGGGGCTTAGGGATTTTTTCAAAAAATCTTTTTCTGCCGGTTAAGTTGTCGAGGGCTGATTTCTATTCCTGTGATAAAAAGCCTTCTGTTTCGACCACCAAACCTTTCAGGGGAGGAGTTGCAACCGTTTGGCAGCATTTTTGAGTCAATTGGAGAACTTCAGATTTTTGATGAAATTGTGACCCCGGGGCTTAGGGATTTTTTCAAAAAATCTTTTTCTGCCGGTTAAGTTGTCGAGGGCTGATTTCTTTTCCTGTGATAAAAAGCCTTCTGTTTCGACCACCAAACCTTTCAGGGGAGCAGTTGCAACCGTTTGGCAGCATTTTTGAGTGAATTGCCGAAAGTCAGTTTTTTGCTGAAATTGTGACCCCGGGGCTTAGGGATTTTTTCAAAAAATCTTTTTCTGCCGGTTAAGTTGTCGAGGGCTGATTTCTTTTCCAGTGATAAAAAGCCTTCTGTTTCGACGGCCAAACCTTTCAGGGGAGCATTTGAAACGTTTTGGCACCATTTTTGAATGAATTGCCGAAAGTCAGATTTTTGCTGAAATTGTGACCCCGGGGCTTAGGGATTTTTTCAAAAAATCTTTTTCTGCCGGTTAAGTTGTCGAGGGCTGATTTCTATTCCTTTGATAAAAAGCCTTCTGTTTCGACCACCAAACCTTTCAGGGGAGCAGTTGCAACCGTTTGGCAGCATTTTTGAGTCAATTGGAGAACTTCACATTTTTTATGAAATTGTGACCCCGGGGCTGAGGGATTTTTTCAAAAAATCTTTTTCTGCCGGTTAAGTTGTCGAGGGCTGATTTCTTTTCCTGTGATAAAAAGCCTTCTGTTTCGACCACCAAACCTTTCAGGGGAGCATTTGAAACCTTTTGGCACCATTTTTGAATGAATTGCCGAAAGTCAGATTTTTGCTGAAATTGTGACCCCGGGGCTTAGGGATTTTTTCAAAAAATCTTTTTCTGCCGGTTAAGTTGTCGAGGGCTGATTTCTTTTCCTGTGATAAAAAGCCTTCTGTTTCGACCACCAAACCTTTCAGGGGAGGAGTTGCAACCGTTTGGCAGCATTTTTGAGTCAATTGGAGAACTTCACATTTTTTATGAAATTGTGACCCCGGGGCTTAGGGATTTATTAAAAAAATCTTTTTCTGCCGGTTAAGTTGTCGAGGGCTGATTTGTTTCCAGTGATAAAAAGCCTTCTGTTTCGACCACCAATCCTTTCAGGGGAGCATTTGAAACCTTTTGGCACCATTTTTGAGTGAATTGCCGAAAGTCAGATTTTTGCTGAAATTGTGACCCCGGGGTTAGGGATTTTTTCAAAAATCTTTTTCTGCCGGTTAAGTTGTCGAGGGCTGATTTCTTTTCCTGTGATAAAAAGCCTTTGGTTTCGACCACCAAACCTTTCAGGGGAGGAGTTGCAACCGTTTGGCAGCATTTTTGAGTCAATTGGAGAACTTCACATTTTTGATGAAATTGTGACCCCGGGGCTTAGGGATTTTTTCAAAAAATCTTTTTCTGCCGGTTAAGTTGTCGAGGGCTGATTTCTTTTCCTGTGATAAAAAGCCTTCTGTTTCGACCACCAAACCTTTCAGGGAGCAGTTGCAACCGTTTGGCAGCATTTTTGAGTGAATTGCCGAAAGTCAGATTTTTGATGAAATTGTGACCCCGGGGCTTAGGGATTTTTTCAAAAAATCTTTTTCTGCCGGTTAAGTTGTCGAGGGCTGATTTCTTTTCCTGTGATAAAAAGCCTTCTGTTTCGACCACCAAACCTTTCAGGGAAGCAGTTGCAACCGTTTGGCAGCATTTTTGAGTCAATTGGAGAACTTCAGATTTTTGATGAAATTGTGACCCCGGGGCTTAGGGATTTTTTCAAAAAATCTTTTTCTGCCGGTTAAGTTGTCGAGGGCTGATTTCTTTTCCTGTGATAAAAAGCCTTCTGTTTCGACCACCAAACCTTTCAGGGGAGGAGTTGCAACCGTTTGGCAGCATTTTTGAGTCAATTGGAGAACTTCAGATTTTTGATGAAATTGTGACCCTGGGGCTTAGGGATTTTTTCAAAAAATCTTTTTCTGCCGGTTAAGTTGTCGAGGGCTGATTTCTATTCCTGTGATAAAAAGCCTTCTGTTTCGACCACCAAACCTTTCAGGGGAGGAGTTGCAACCGTTTGGCAGCATTTTTGAGTCAATTGGAGAACTTCACATTTTTGATGAAATTGTGACCCCGGGGCTGAGGGATTTTTTCAAAAAATCTTTTTCTGCCGGTTAAGTTGTCGAGGGCTGATTTCTTTTCCTGTGATAAAAAGCCTTCTGTTTCGACCACCAAACCTTTCAGGGGAGCATTTGAAACCTTTTGGCACCATTTTTGAATGAATTGCCGAAAGTCAGATTTTTGCTGAAATTGTGACCCCGGGGCTTAGGGATTTTTTCAAAAAATCTTTTTCTGCCGGTTAAGTTGTCGAGGGCTGATTACTTTTCCTGTGATAAAAAGCCTTCTGTTTCGACCACCAAACCTTTCAGGGGAGGAGTTGCAACCGTTTGGCAGCATTTTTGAGTCAATTGGAGAACTTCACATTTTTGATGAAATTGTGACCCCGGGGCTTAGGGATTTTTTCAAAAAATCTTTTTCTGCCGGTTAAGTTGTCGAGGGCTGATTTCTTTTCCAGTGATAAAAAGCCTTCTGTTTCGACCGCCAAACCTTTCAGGGGAGCATTTGAAACCTTTTGGCACCATTTTTGAATGAATTGCCGAAAGTCAGATTTTTGCTGAAATTGTGACCCCGGGGCTTAGGGATTTTTTCAAAAAATCTTTTTCTGCCGGTTAAGTTGTCGAGGGCTGATTACTTTTCCTGTGATAAAAAGCCTTCTGTTTCGACCACCAAACCTTTCAGGGGAGGAGTTGCAACCGTTTGGCAGCATTTTTGAGTCAATTGGAGAACTTCACATTTTTGATGAAATTGTGACCCCGGGGCTTAGGGATTTATTAAAAAAATCTTTTTCTGCCGGTTAAGTTGTCGAGGGCTGATTTCTTTTCCTTTGATAAAAAGCCTTCTGTTTTACCACCAAACCTTTCAGGGGAGCAATTGCAACCGTTTGGCAGCATTTTTGAGTGAATTGCCGAAAGTCAGTTTTTTGCTGAAATTGTGACCCCGGGGCATAGGGATTTTTTCAAAAAATCTTTTTCTGCCGGTTAAGTTGTCGAGGGCTGATTTCTTTTCCAGTGATAAAAAGCCTTCTTTTTCGACCGCCAAACTTTTCAGGGGAGCATTTGAAACGTTTTGGCACCATTTTTGAATGAATTGCCGAAAGTCAGATTTTTGCTGAAATTGTGACCCCGGGGCTTAGGGATTTTTTCAAAAAATCTTTTTCTGCCGGTTAAGTTGTCGAGGGCTGATTTTTTTCCAGTGATAAAAAGCCTTCTGTTTCGACCACCAATCCTTTCAGGGGAGCATTTGAAACCTTTTGGCACCATTTTTGAGTGAATTGCCGAAAGTCAGATTTTTGCTGAAATTGTGACCCCGGGGTTAGGGATTTTTTCAAAAATCTTTTTCTGCCGGTTAAGTTGTCGAGGGCTGATTTCTTTTCCTGTGATAAAAAGCCTTTGGTTTCGACCACCAAACCTTTCTGGGGAGGAGTTGCAACCGTTTGGCAGCATTTTTGAGTCAATTGGAGAACTTCACATTTTTGATGAAATTGTGACCCCGGGGCTTAGGGATTTTTTCAAAAAATCTTTTTCTGCCGGTTAAGTTGTCGAGGGCTGATTTCTTTTCCTGTGATAAAAAGCCTTCTGTTTCGACCACCAAACCTTTCAGGGAGCAGTTGCAACCGTTTGGCAGCATTTTTGAGTGAATTGCCGAAAGTCAGATTTTTGATGAAATTGTGACCCCGGGGCTTAGGGATTTTTTCAAAAAATCTTTTTCTGCCGGTTAAGTTGTCGAGGGCTGATTTCTTTTCCTGTGATAAAAAGCCTTCTGTTTCGACCACCAAACCTTTCAGGGAAGCAGTTGCAACCGTTTGGCAGCATTTTTGAGTCAATTGGAGAACTTCAGATTTTTGATGAAATTGTGACCCCGGGGCTTAGGGATTTTTTCAAAAAATCTTTTTCTGCCGGTTAAGTTGTCGAGGGCTGATTTCTTTTCCTGTGATAAAAAGCCTTCTGTTTCGACCACCAAACCTTTCAGGGGAGGAGTTGCAACCGTTTGGCAGCATTTTTGAGTCAATTGGAGAACTTCAGATTTTTGATGAAATTGTGACCCTGGGGCTTAGGGATTTTTTCAAAAAATCTTTTTCTGCCGGTTAAGTTGTCGAGGGCTGATTTCTATTCCTGTGATAAAAAGCCTTCTGTTTCGACCACCAAACCTTTCAGGGGAGGAGTTGCAACCGTTTGGCAGCATTTTTGAGTCAATTGGAGAACTTCAGATTTTTGATGAAATTGTGACCCCGGGGCTTAGGGATTTTTTCAAAAAATCTTTTTCTGCCGGTTAAGTTGTCGAGGGCTGATTTCTTTTCCTGTGATAAAAAGCCTTCTGTTTCGACCACCAAACCTTTCAGGGGAGCAGTTGCAACCGTTTGGCAGCATTTTTGAGTGAATTGCCGAAAGTCAGTTTTTTGCTGAAATTGTGACCCCGGGGCTTAGGGATTTTTTCAAAAAATCTTTTTCTGCCGGTTAAGTTGTCGAGGGCTGATTTCTTTTCCAGTGATAAAAAGCCTTCTGTTTCGACGGCCAAACCTTTCAGGGGAGCATTTGAAACGTTTTGGCACCATTTTTGAATGAATTGCCGAAAGTCAGATTTTTGCTGAAATTGTGACCCCGGGGCTTAGGGATTTTTTCAAAAAATCTTTTTCTGCCGGTTAAGTTGTCGAGGGCTGATTTCTATTCCTTTGATAAAAAGCCTTCTGTTTCGACCACCAAACCTTTCAGGGGAGCAGTTGCAACCGTTTGGCAGCATTTTTGAGTCAATTGGAGAACTTCACATTTTTTATGAAATTGTGACCCCGGGGCTGAGGGATTTTTTCAAAAAATCTTTTTCTGCCGGTTAAGTTGTCGAGGGCTGATTTCTTTTCCTGTGATAAAAAGCCTTCTGTTTCGACCACCAAACCTTTCAGGGGAGCATTTGAAACCTTTTGGCACCATTTTTGAATGAATTGCCGAAAGTCAGATTTTTGCTGAAATTGTGACCCCGGGGCTTAGGGATTTTTTCAAAAAATCTTTTTCTGCCGGTTAAGTTGTCGAGGGCTGATTACTTTTCCTGTGATAAAAAGCCTTCTGTTTCGACCACCAAACCTTTCAGGGGAGGAGTTGCAACCGTTTGGCAGCATTTTTGAGTCAATTGGAGAACTTCACATTTTTGATGAAATTGTGACCCCGGGGCTTAGGGATTTTTTCAAAAAATCTTTTTCTGCCGGTTAAGTTGTCGAGGGCTGATTTCTTTTCCAGTGATAAAAAGCCTTCTGTTTCGACCGCCAAACCTTTCAGGGGAGCATTTGAAACCTTTTGGCACCATTTTTGAATGAATTGCCGAAAGTCAGATTTTTGCTGAAATTGTGACCCCGGGGCTTAGGGATTTTTTCAAAAAATCTTTTTCTGCCGGTTAAGTTGTCGAGGGCTGATTACTTTTCCTGTGATAAAAAGCCTTCTGTTTCGACCACCAAACCTTTCAGGGGAGGAGTTGCAACCGTTTGGCAGCATTTTTGAGTCAATTGGAGAACTTCACATTTTTGATGAAATTGTGACCCCGGGGCTTAGGGATTTTTTCAAAAAATCTTTTTCTGCCGGTTAAGTTGTCGAGGGCTGATTTCTTTTCCTGTGATAAAAAGCCTTCTGTTTCGACCACCAAACCTTTCAGGGGAGCAGTTGCAACCGTTTGGCAGCATTTTTGAGTCATTTGGAGAATTTCAGATTTTTGATGAAATTGTGACCCCGGGGCTTAGGGATTTTTTCAAAAAATCTTTTTCTGCCGGTTAAGTTGTCGAGGGCTGATTTCTTTTCCTGTGATAAAAAGCCTTCTGTTTCGACCACCAAACCTTTCAGGGGAGGAGTTGCAACCGTTTGGCAGCATTTTTGAGTCAATTGGAGAACTTCAGATTTTTGATGAAATTGTGACCCCGGGGCTTAGGGATTTTTTAAAAAAATCTTTTTCTGCCGGTTAAGTTGTTGAGGGCTGATTTCTTTTCCTGTGATAAAAAGCCTTCTGTTTCGACCACCAAACCTTTCAGGGGAGCATTTGAAACCTTTTGGCACCATTTTTGAGTGAATTGCCGAAAGTCAGATTTTTGCTGAAATTGTGACTCCGGGGTTAGGGATTTTTTCAAAAAATCTTTTTCTGCCGGTTAAGTTGTCGAGGGCTGATTTCTTTTCCTGTGATAAAAAGCCTTCTGTTTCGACCACCAAACCTTTCAGGGGAGGAGTTGCAACCGTTTGGCAGCATTTTTGAGTCAATTGGAGAACTTCAGATTTTTGATGAAATTGTGACCCCGGGGCTTAGGGATTTTTTTAAAAAATCTTTTTCTGCCGGTTAAGTTGTTGAGGGCTGATTTCTTTTCCTGTGATAAAAAGCCTTCTGTTTCGACCACCAAACCTTTCAGGGGAGCATTTGAAACCTTTTGGCACCATTTTTGAGTGAATTGCCGAAAGTCAGATTTTTGCTGAAATTGTGACTCCGGGGTTAGGGATTTTTTCAAAAAATCTTTTTCTGCCGGTTAAGTTGTCGAGGGCTGATTTCTATTCCTGTGATAAAAAGCCTTCTGTTTTGACCACCAAACGTTTCAGGGGAGGAGTTGCAACCGTTTGGCAGCATTTTTGAGTCAATTGGAGAACTTCACATTTTTGTTGAAATTGTGACCCCGGGGCTTGGGGATTTTTTCAAAAAAATGTTTTTCTGCCGGTTAAGTTGTCGAGGGCTGATTTCTTTTCCTTTGATAATAAGCCGTTTGTTTCGACCGCCAAACCTCTCAGGGGAGCATTTGCAACCGTTTGGCACCATTTTTGAGTGAATTGCCGAAAGTCAGATTTTTGCTGAAATTGTGACCCCGGGGTTGGGGATTTTTTCAAAAAATCTTTTTCTGCCGGTTAAGTTGTCGAGGGCTGATTTTTTTCCAGTGATAAAAAGCCTTCTGTTTCGACCACCAATCCTTTCAGGGGAGCATTTGAAACCTTTTGGCACCATTTTTGAGTGAATTGCCGAAAGTCAGATTTTTGCTGAAATTGTGACCCCGGGGTTAGGGATTTTTTCAAAAATCTTTTTCTGCCGGTTAAGTTGTCGAGGGCTGATTTCTTTTCCTGTGATAAAAAGCCTTTGGTTTCGACCACCAAACCTTTCAGGGGAGGAGTTGCAACCGTTTGGCAGCATTTTTGAGTCAATTGGAGAACTTCACATTTTTGATGAAATTGTGACCCCGGGGCTTAGGGATTTTTTCAAAAAATCTTTTTCTGCCGGTTAAGTTGTCGAGGGCTGATTTCTTTTCCTGTGATAAAAAGCCTTCTGTTTCGACCACCAAACCTTTCAGGGAGCAGTTGCAACCGTTTGGCAGCATTTTTGAGTGAATTGCCGAAAGTCAGATTTTTGATGAAATTGTGACCCCGGGGCTTAGGGATTTTTTCAAAAAATCTTTTTCTGCCGGTTAAGTTGTCGAGGGCTGATTTCTTTTCCTGTGATAAAAAGCCTTCTGTTTCGACCACCAAACCTTTCAGGGAAGCAGTTGCAACCGTTTGGCAGCATTTTTGAGTCAATTGGAGAACTTCAGATTTTTGATGAAATTGTGACCCCGGGGCTTAGGGATTTTTTCAAAAAATCTTTTTCTGCCGGTTAAGTTGTCGAGGGCTGATTTCTTTTCCTGTGATAAAAAGCCTTCTGTTTCGACCACCAAACCTTTCAGGGGAGGAGTTGCAACCGTTTGGCAGCATTTTTGAGTCAATTGGAGAACTTCAGATTTTTGATGAAATTGTGACCCTGGGGCTTAGGGATTTTTTCAAAAAATCTTTTTCTGCCGGTTAAGTTGTCGAGGGCTGATTTCTATTCCTGTG
This sequence comes from Podarcis tiliguerta, assembly GCF_965153285.1. Taxonomy (NCBI): domain Eukaryota; kingdom Metazoa; phylum Chordata; class Lepidosauria; order Squamata; family Lacertidae; genus Podarcis; species Podarcis tiliguerta. Next base: position 66,452 of record NW_028148673.1, on the reverse strand, counting down.
ATAAAAAGCCTTCTGTTTCGACCACCAAACCTTTCAGGGGAGGAGTTGCAACCGTTTGGCAGCATTTTTGAGTCAATTGGAGAACTTCAGATTTTTGATGAAATTGTGACCCCGGGGCTTAGGGATTTTTTCAAAAAATCTTTTTCTGCCGGTTAAGTTGTCGAGGGCTGATTTCTTTTCCTGTGATAAAAAGCCTTCTGTTTCGACCACCAAACCTTTCAGGGGAGCAGTTGCAACCGTTTGGCAGCATTTTTGAGTGAATTGCCGAAAGTCAGTTTTTTGCTGAAATTGTGACCCCGGGGCTTAGGGATTTTTTCAAAAAATCTTTTTCTGCCGGTTAAGTTGTCGAGGGCTGATTTCTTTTCCAGTGATAAAAAGCCTTCTGTTTCGACGGCCAAACCTTTCAGGGGAGCATTTGAAACGTTTTGGCACCATTTTTGAATGAATTGCCGAAAGTCAGATTTTTGCTGAAATTGTGACCCCGGGGCTTAGGGATTTTTTCAAAAAATCTTTTTCTGCCGGTTAAGTTGTCGAGGGCTGATTTCTATTCCTTTGATAAAAAGCCTTCTGTTTCGACCACCAAACCTTTCAGGGGAGCAGTTGCAACCGTTTGGCAGCATTTTTGAGTCAATTGGAGAACTTCACATTTTTTATGAAATTGTGACCCCGGGGCTGAGGGATTTTTTCAAAAAATCTTTTTCTGCCGGTTAAGTTGTCGAGGGCTGATTTCTTTTCCTGTGATAAAAAGCCTTCTGTTTCGACCACCAAACCTTTCAGGGGAGCATTTGAAACCTTTTGGCACCATTTTTGAATGAATTGCCGAAAGTCAGATTTTTGCTGAAATTGTGACCCCGGGGCTTAGGGATTTTTTCAAAAAATCTTTTTCTGCCGGTTAAGTTGTCGAGGGCTGATTACTTTTCCTGTGATAAAAAGCCTTCTGTTTCGACCACCAAACCTTTCAGGGGAGGAGTTGCAACCGTTTGGCAGCATTTTTGAGTCAATTGGAGAACTTCACATTTTTGATGAAATTGTGACCCCGGGGCTTAGGGATTTTTTCAAAAAATCTTTTTCTGCCGGTTAAGTTGTCGAGGGCTGATTTCTTTTCCAGTGATAAAAAGCCTTCTGTTTCGACCGCCAAACCTTTCAGGGGAGCATTTGAAACCTTTTGGCACCATTTTTGAATGAATTGCCGAAAGTCAGATTTTTGCTGAAATTGTGACCCCGGGGCTTAGGGATTTTTTCAAAAAATCTTTTTCTGCCGGTTAAGTTGTCGAGGGCTGATTACTTTTCCTGTGATAAAAAGCCTTCTGTTTCGACCACCAAACCTTTCAGGGGAGGAGTTGCAACCGTTTGGCAGCATTTTTGAGTCAATTGGAGAACTTCACATTTTTGATGAAATTGTGACCCCGGGGCTTAGGGATTTATTAAAAAAATCTTTTTCTGCCGGTTAAGTTGTCGAGGGCTGATTTCTTTTCCTTTGATAAAAAGCCTTCTGTTTCGACCACCAAACCTTTCAGGGGAGCAATTGCAACCGTTTGGCAGCATTTTTGAGTGAATTGCCGAAAGTCAGTTTTTTGCTGAAATTGTGACCCCGGGGCATAGGGATTTTTTCAAAAAATCTTTTTCTGCCGGTTAAGTTGTCGAGGGCTGATTTCTTTTCCAGTGATAAAAAGCCTTCTTTTTCGACCGCCAAACTTTTCAGGGGAGCATTTGAAACGTTTTGGCACCATTTTTGAATGAATTGCCGAAAGTCAGATTTTTGCTGAAATTGTGACCCCGGGGCTTAGGGATTTTTTCAAAAAATCTTTTTCTGCCGGTTAAGTTGTCGAGGGCTGATTTCTTTTCCTGTGATAAAAAGCCTTCTGTTTCGACCACCAAACCTTTCAGGGGAGCAGTTGCAACCGTTTGGCAGCATTTTTGAGTCAATTGGAGAACTTCACATTTTTTATGAAATTGTGACCCCGGGGCTGAGGGATTTTTTCAAAAAATCTTTTTCTGCCGGTTAAGTTGTCGAGGGCTGATTTCTTTTCCTGTGATAAAAAGCCTTCTGTTTCGACCACCAAACGTTTCAGGGGAGCATTTGAAACCTTTTGCCACCATTTTTGAATGAATTGCCGAAAGTCAGATTTTTGCTGAAATTGTGACCCGGGGGCTTAGGGATTTTTTCAAAAAATCTTTTTCTGCCGGTTAAGTTCTCGAGGGCTGATTTCTTTTCCTGTGATAAAAAGCCTTCTGTTTCGACCACCAAACCTTTCAGGGGAGCAGTTGCAACCGTTTGGCAGCATTTTTGAGTCAACTGGAGAACTTCAGATTTTTGATGAAATTGTGACCCCGGGGCTTAGGGATTTTTTCAAAAAATCTTTTTCTGCCGGTTAAGTTGTCGAGGGCTGATTTCTTTTCCAGTGATAAAAAGCCTTCTGTTTCGACCACCAAACCTTTCAGGGGAGCATTTGAAACCTTTTGGCACCATTTTTGAGTGAATTGCCGAAAGTCAGATTTTTGCTGAAATTGTGACCCCGGAGCTTAGGGATTTTTTCAAAAAATCTTTTTCTGCCGGTTAAGTTGTCGAGGGCTGATTTCTTTTCCTGTGATAAAAAGCCTTCTGTTTCGACCACCAAACCGTTCAGGGGAGCAGTTGCAACCGTTTGGCAGCATTTTTGAGTCAATTGGAGAACTTCACATTTTTTATGAAATTGTGACCCCGGGGCTGAGGGATTTTTTCAAAAAATCTTTTACTGCCGGTTAAGTTCTCGAGGGCTGATTTCTTTTCCTGTGATAAAAAGCCTTCTGTTTCGACCACCAAACCTTTCAGGGGAGCAGTTGCAACCGTTTGGCAGCATTTTTGAGTCAATTGGAGAACTTCAGATTTTTGATGAAATTGTGACCCCGGGGCTTAGGGATTTTTTCAAAAAATCTTTTTCTGCCGGTTAAGTTGTCGAGGGCTGATTTCTTTTCCAGTGATAAAAAACCTTCTGTTTCGACCACCAAACCTTTCAGGGGAGCATTTGAAACCTTTTGGCACCATTTTTGAGTGAATTGCCGAAAGTCAGATTTTTGCTGAAATTGTGACCCCGGGGTTAGAGATTTTTTCAAAAAATCTTTTTCTGCCGGTTATGTTGTCGAGGGCTGATTTCTTTTCCTGTGATAAAAAGCCTTCTGTTTCGACCACCAAACCTTTCAGGGGAGGAGTTGCAACCGTTTGGCAGCATTTTTGAGTCAATTGGAGAACTTCAGATTTTTGCTGAAATTGTGACCCCGGGGCTTAGGGATTTTTTCAAAAAATCTTTTTCTGCCGGTTAAGTTGTCGAGGGCTGATTTCTTTTCCTGTGATAAAAAGCCTTCTGTTTCGACCACCAAACCTTTCAGGGGAGCAGTTGCAACCTTTTGGCACCATTTTTGAGTCAATTGGAGAACTTCAGATTTTTGATGAAATTGTGACCCCGGGGCTTAGGGATTTTTTCAAAAAATCTTTTTCTGCCGGTTAAGTTGTCGAGGGCTGATTTCTTTTCCTGTGATAAAAAGCCTTCTGTTTCGACCACCAAACCTTTCAGGGGAGCATTTGAAACCTTTTGCCACCATTTTTGAATGAATTGCCGAAAGTCAGATTTTTGCTGAAATTGTGACCCTGGGGCTTAGGGATTTTTTCAAAAAATCTTTTTCTGCCGGTTAAGTTGTCGAGGGCTGATTTCTTTTCCTGTGATAAAAAGCCTTCTGTTTCGACCACCAAACCTTTCAGGGAGGAGTTGCAACCGTTTGGCAGCATTTTTGAGTCAATTGGAGAACTTCAGATTTTTGATGAAATTGTGACCCCGGGGCTTAGGGATTTTTTCAAAAAATCTTTTTCTGCCGGTTAAGTTGTCGAGGGCTGATTTCTTTTCCTGTGATAAAAAGCCTTCTGTTTCGACCACCAAACCTTTCAGGGGAGCATTTGAAACCTTTTGGCACCATTTTTGAATGAATTGCCGAAAGTCAGATTTTTGCTGACATTGTGACCCCGGGGCTTAGGGATTTTTTCCAAAAAATCTTTTTCTGCCGGTTAAGTTGTCGAGGGCTGATTTCTTTTCCTGTGATAAAAAGCCTTCTGTTTCGACCACCAAACCTTTCAGGGGAGCATTTGAAACCTTTTGGCACCATTTTTGAGTGAATTGCCGAAAGTAAGATTTTTGCTGAAATTGTGACCCCGGGGCTTAGGGATTTTTTCAAAAAATCTTTTTCTGCCGGTTAAGTTGTCGAGGGCTGATTCTTTTCCTGTGATAAAAAGCCTTCTGTTTCGACCACCAAACCTTTCAGGGAGCAGTTGCAACCGTTTGGCAGCATTTTTGAGTGAATTGCCGAAAGTCAGATTTTTGATGAAATTGTGACCCCGGGGCTTAGGGATTTTTTCAAAAAATCTTTTTCTGCCGGTTAAGTTGTCGAGGGCTGATTTCTTTTCCTGTGATAAAAAGCCTTCTGTTTCGACCACCAAACCTTTCAGGGAAGCAGTTGCAACCGTTTGGCAGCATTTTTGAGTCAATTGGAGAACTTCAGATTTTTGATGAAATTGTGACCCCGGGGCTTAGGGATTTTTTCAAAAAATCTTTTTCTGCCGGTTAAGTTGTCGAGGGCTGATTTCTTTTCCTGTGATAAAAAGCCTTCTGTTTCGACCACCAAACCTTTCAGGGGAGGAGTTGCAACCGTTTGGCAGCATTTTTGAGTCAATTGGAGAACTTCAGATTTTTGATGAAATTGTGACCCTGGGGCTTAGGGATTTTTTCAAAAAATCTTTTTCTGCCGGTTAAGTTGTCGAGGGCTGATTTCTTTTCCTGTGATAAAAAGCCTTCTGTTTCGACCACCAAACCTTTCAGGGGAGCATTTGAAACCTTTTGCCACCATTTTTGAATGAATTGCCGAAAGTCAGATTTTTGCTGAAATTGTGACCCCGGGGCTTAGGGATTTTTTCAAAAAATCTTTTTCTGCCGGTTAAGTTGTCGAGGGCTGATTTCTTTTCCTGTGATAAAAAGCCTTCTGTTTCGACCACCAAACCTTTCAGGGGAGGAGTTGCAACCGTTTGGCAGCATTTTTGAGTCAATTGGAGAACTTCACATTTTTTATGAAATTGTGACCCCGGGGCTTAGGGATTTATTAAAAAAATCTTTTTCTGCCGGTTAAGTTGTCGAGGGCTGATTTTTTTCCAGTGATAAAAAGCCTTCTGTTTCGACCACCAAACCTTTCAGGGGAGCATTTGAAACCTTTTGGCACCATTTTTGAGTGAATTGCCGAAAGTCAGATTTTTGCTGAAATTGTGACCCCGGGGTTAGGGATTTTTTCAAAAATCTTTTTCTGCCGGTTAAGTTGTCGAGGGCTGATTTCTTTTCCTGTGATAAAAAGCCTTTGGTTTCGACCACCAAACCTTTCAGGGGAGGAGTTGCAACCGTTTGGCAGCATTTTTGAGTCAATTGGAGAACTTCACATTTTTGATGAAATTGTGACCCCGGGGCTTAGGGATTTTTTCAAAAAATCTTTTTCTGCCGGTTAAGTTGTCGAGGGCTGATTTCTTTTCCTGTGATAAAAAGCCTTCTGTTTCGACCACCAAACCTTTCAGGGGAGGAGTTGCAACCGTTTGGCAGCATTTTTGAGTGAATTGCCGAAAGTCAGATTTTTGATGAAATTGTGACCCTGGGGCTTAGGGATTTTTTCAAAAAATCTTTTTCTGCCGGTTAAGTTGTCGAGGGCTGATTTCTTTTCCTGTGATAAAAAGCCTTCTGTTTCGACCACCAAACCTTTCAGGGGAGCAGTTGCAACCTTTTGGCACCATTTTTGAGTCAATTGGAGAACTTCAGATTTTTGATGAAATTGTGACCCCGGGGCTTAGGGATTTTTTCAAAAAATCTTTTTCTGCCGGTTAAGTTGTCGAGGGCTGATTTCTTTTCCTGTGATAAAAAGCCTTCTGTTTCGACCACCAAACCTTTCAGGGGAGCATTTGAAACCTTTTGCCACCATTTTTGAATGAATTGCCGAAAGTCAGATTTTTGCTGAAATTGTGACCCCGGGGCTTAGGGATTTTTTCAAAAAATCTTTTTCTGCCGGTTAAGTTGTCGAGGGCTGATTTCTTTTCCTGTGATAAAAAGCCTTCTGTTTCGACCACCAAACCTTTCAGGGGAGGAGTTGCAACCGTTTGGCAGCATTTTTGAGTCAATTGGAGAACTTCACATTTTTTATGAAATTGTGACCCCGGGGCTTAGGGATTTATTAAAAAAATCTTTTTCTGCCGGTTAAGTTGTCGAGGGCTGATTTTTTTCCAGTGATAAAAAGCCTTCTGTTTCGACCACCAATCCTTTCAGGGGAGCATTTGAAACCTTTTGGCACCATTTTTGAGTGAATTGCCGAAAGTCAGATTTTTGCTGAAATTGTGACCCCGGGGTTAGGGATTTTTTCAAAAATCTTTTTCTGCCGGTTAAGTTGTCGAGGGCTGATTTCTTTTCCTGTGATAAAAAGCCTTTGGTTTCGACCACCAAACCTTTTAGGGGAGGAGTTGCAACCGTTTGGCAGCATTTTTGAGTCAATTGGAGAACTTCAGATTTTTGATGAAATTGTGACCCCGGGGCTTAGGGATTTTTTCAAAAAATCTTTTTCTGCCGGTTAAGTTGTCGAGGGCTGATTTCTATTCCTTTGATAAAAAGCCTTCTGTTTCGACCACCAAACCTTTCAGGGGAGCAGTTGCAACCGTTTGGCAGCATTTTTGAGTCAATTGGAGAACTTCACATTTTTTATGAAATTGTGACCCCGGGGCTGAGGGATTTTTTCAAAAAATCTTTTTCTGCCGGTTAAGTTGTCGAGGGCTGATTTCTTTTCCTGTGATAAAAAGCCTTCTGTTTCGACCACCAAACCTTTCAGGGGAGCATTTGAAACCTTTTGGCACCATTTTTGAATGAATTGCCGAAAGTCAGATTTTTGCTGAAATTGTGACCCCGGGGCTTAGGGATTTTTTCAAAAAATCTTTTTCTGCCGGTTAAGTTGTCGAGGGCTGATTACTTTTCCTGTGATAAAAAGCCTTCTGTTTCGACCACCAAACCTTTCAGGGGAGGAGTTGCAACCGTTTGGCAGCATTTTTGAGTCAATTGGAGAACTTCACATTTTTGATGAAATTGTGACCCCGGGGCTTAGGGATTTTTTCAAAAAATCTTTTTCTGCCGGTTAAGTTGTCGAGGGCTGATTTCTTTTCCAGTGATAAAAAGCCTTCTGTTTCGACCGCCAAACCTTTCAGGGGAGCATTTGAAACCTTTTGGCACCATTTTTGAATGAATTGCCGAAAGTCAGATTTTTGCTGAAATTGTGACCCCGGGGCTTAGGGATTTTTTCAAAAAATCTTTTTCTGCCGGTTAAGTTGTCGAGGGCTGATTACTTTTCCTGTGATAAAAAGCCTTCTGTTTCGACCACCAAACCTTTCAGGGGAGGAGTTGCAACCGTTTGGCAGCATTTTTGAGTCAATTGGAGAACTTCACATTTTTGATGAAATTGTGACCCCGGGGCTTAGGGATTTATTAAAAAAATCTTTTTCTGCCGGTTAAGTTGTCGAGGGCTGATTTCTTTTCCTTTGATAAAAAGCCTTCTGTTTCGACCACCAAACCTTTCAGGGGAGCAATTGCAACCGTTTGGCAGCATTTTTGAGTGAATTGCCGAAAGTCAGTTTTTTGCTGAAATTGTGACCCCGGGGCATAGGGATTTTTTCAAAAAATCTTTTTCTGCCGGTTAAGTTGTCGAGGGCTGATTTCTTTTCCAGTGATAAAAAGCCTTCTTTTTCGACCGCCAAACTTTTCAGGGGAGCATTTGAAACGTTTTGGCACCATTTTTGAATGAATTGCCGAAAGTCAGATTTTTGCTGAAATTGTGACCCCGGGGCTTAGGGATTTTTTCAAAAAATCTTTTTCTGCCGGTTAAGTTGTCGAGGGCTGATTTCTTTTCCTGTGATAAAAAGCCTTCTGTTTCGACCACCAAACCTTTCAGGGGAGCAGTTGCAACCGTTTGGCAGCATTTTTGAGTCAATTGGAGAACTTCACATTTTTTATGAAATTGTGACCCCGGGGCTGAGGGATTTTTTCAAAAAATCTTTTTCTGCCGGTTAAGTTGTCGAGGGCTGATTTCTTTTCCTGTGATAAAAAGCCTTCTGTTTCGACCACCAAACGTTTCAGGGGAGCATTTGAAACCTTTTGCCACCATTTTTGAATGAATTGCCGAAAGTCAGATTTTTGCTGAAATTGTGACCCGGGGGCTTAGGGATTTTTTCAAAAAATCTTTTTCTGCCGGTTAAGTTCTCGAGGGCTGATTTCTTTTCCTGTGATAAAAAGCCTTCTGTTTCGACCACCAAACCTTTCAGGGGAGCAGTTGCAACCGTTTGGCAGCATTTTTGAGTCAACTGGAGAACTTCAGATTTTTGATGAAATTGTGACCCCGGGGCTTAGGGATTTTTTCAAAAAATCTTTTTCTGCCGGTTAAGTTGTCGAGGGCTGATTTCTTTTCCAGTGATAAAAAGCCTTCTGTTTCGACCACCAAACCTTTCAGGGGAGCATTTGAAACCTTTTGGCACCATTTTTGAGTGAATTGCCGAAAGTCAGATTTTTGCTGAAATTGTGACCCCGGAGCTTAGGGATTTTTTCAAAAAATCTTTTTCTGCCGGTTAAGTTGTCGAGGGCTGATTTCTTTTCCTGTGATAAAAAGCCTTCTGTTTCGACCACCAAACCGTTCAGGGGAGCAGTTGCAACCGTTTGGCAGCATTTTTGAGTCAATTGGAGAACTTCACATTTTTTATGAAATTGTGACCCCGGGGCTGAGGGATTTTTTCAAAAAATCTTTTACTGCCGGTTAAGTTCTCGAGGGCTGATTTCTTTTCCTGTGATAAAAAGCCTTCTGTTTCGACCACCAAACCTTTCAGGGGAGCAGTTGCAACCGTTTGGCAGCATTTTTGAGTCAATTGGAGAACTTCAGATTTTTGATGAAATTGTGACCCCGGGGCTTAGGGATTTTTTCAAAAAATCTTTTTCTGCCGGTTAAGTTGTCGAGGGCTGATTTCTTTTCCAGTGATAAAAAACCTTCTGTTTCGACCACCAAACCTTTCAGGGGAGCATTTGAAACCTTTTGGCACCATTTTTGAGTGAATTGCCGAAAGTCAGATTTTTGCTGAAATTGTGACCCCGGGGTTAGAGATTTTTTCAAAAAATCTTTTTCTGCCGGTTATGTTGTCGAGGGCTGATTTCTTTTCCTGTGATAAAAAGCCTTCTGTTTCGACCACCAAACCTTTCAGGGGAGGAGTTGCAACCGTTTGGCAGCATTTTTGAGTCAATTGGAGAACTTCAGATTTTTGCTGAAATTGTGACCCCGGGGCTTAGGGATTTTTTCAAAAAATCTTTTTCTGCCGGTTAAGTTGTCGAGGGCTGATTTCTTTTCCTGTGATAAAAAGCCTTCTGTTTCGACCACCAAACCTTTCAGGGGAGCAGTTGCAACCTTTTGGCACCATTTTTGAGTCAATTGGAGAACTTCAGATTTTTGATGAAATTGTGACCCCGGGGCTTAGGGATTTTTTCAAAAAATCTTTTTCTGCCGGTTAAGTTGTCGAGGGCTGATTTCTTTTCCTGTGATAAAAAGCCTTCTGTTTCGACCACCAAACCTTTCAGGGGAGCATTTGAAACCTTTTGCCACCATTTTTGAATGAATTGCCGAAAGTCAGATTTTTGCTGAAATTGTGACCCTGGGGCTTAGGGATTTTTTCAAAAAATCTTTTTCTGCCGGTTAAGTTGTCGAGGGCTGATTTCTTTTCCTGTGATAAAAAGCCTTCTGTTTCGACCACCAAACCTTTCAGGGAGGAGTTGCAACCGTTTGGCAGCATTTTTGAGTCAATTGGAGAACTTCAGATTTTTGATGAAATTGTGACCCCGGGGCTTAGGGATTTTTTCAAAAAATCTTTTTCTGCCGGTTAAGTTGTCGAGGGCTGATTTCTTTTCCTGTGATAAAAAGCCTTCTGTTTCGACCACCAAACCTTTCAGGGGAGCATTTGAAACCTTTTGGCACCATTTTTGAATGAATTGCCGAAAGTCAGATTTTTGCTGACATTGTGACCCCGGGGCTTAGGGATTTTTTCAAAAAATCTTTTTCTGCCGGTTATGTTGTCGAGGGCTGATTTCTTTTCCTGTGATAAAAAGCCTTCTGTTTCGACCACCAAACCTTTCAGGGGAGCATTTGAAACGTTTTGGCACCATTTTTGAATGAATTGCTGAAAGTCAGATTTTTGCTCAAATTGTGACCCCGGGGCTTAGGGATTTTTTCAAAAAATCTTTTTCTGCCGGTTAAGTTGTCGAGGGCTGATTTCTTTTCCTGTGATAAAAAGCCTTCTGTTTCGACCACCAAACCTTTCAGGGAGCAGTTGCAACCGTTTGGCAGCATTTTTGAGTGAATTGCCGAAAGTCAGATTTTTGATGAAATTGTGACCCCGGGGCTTAGGGATTTTTTCAAAAAATCTTTTTCTGCCGGTTAAGTTGTCGAGGGCTGATTTCTTTTCCTGTGATAAAAAGCCTTCTGTTTCGACCACCAAACCTTTCAGGGAAGCAGTTGCAACCGTTTGGCAGCATTTTTGAGTCAATTGGAGAACTTCAGATTTTTGATGAAATTGTGACCCCGGGGCTTAGGGATTTTTTCAAAAAATCTTTTTCTGCCGGTTAAGTTGTCGAGGGCTGATTTCTTTTCCTGTGATAAAAAGCCTTCTGTTTCGACCACCAAACCTTTCAGGGGAGGAGTTGCAACCGTTTGGCAGCATTTTTGAGTCAATTGGAGAACTTCAGATTTTTGATGAAATTGTGACCCTGGGGCTTAGGGATTTTTTCAAAAAATCTTTTTCTGCCGGTTAAGTTGTCGAGGGCTGATTTCTTTTCCTGTGATAAAAAGCCTTCTGTTTCGACCACCAAACCTTTCAGGGGAGCATTTGAAACCTTTTGCCACCATTTTTGAATGAATTGCCGAAAGTCAGATTTTTGCTGAAATTGTGACCCCGGGGCTTAGGGATTTTTTCAAAAAATCTTTTTCTGCCGGTTAAGTTGTCGAGGGCTGATTTCTTTTCCTGTGATAAAAAGCCTTCTGTTTCGACCACCAAACCTTTCAGGGGAGGAGTTGCAACCGTTTGGCAGCATTTTTGAGTCAATTGGAGAACTTCACATTTTTTATGAAATTGTGACCCCGGGGCTTAGGGATTTATTAAAAAAATCTTTTTCTGCCGGTTAAGTTGTCGAGGGCTGATTTTTTTCCAGTGATAAAAAGCCTTCTGTTTCGACCACCAAACCTTTCAGGGGAGCATTTGAAACCTTTTGGCACCATTTTTGAGTGAATTGCCGAAAGTCAGATTTTTGCTGAAATTGTGACCCCGGGGTTAGGGATTTTTTCAAAAATCTTTTTCTGCCGGTTAAGTTGTCGAGGGCTGATTTCTTTTCCTGTGATAAAAAGCCTTTGGTTTCGACCACCAAACCTTTCAGGGGAGGAGTTGCAACCGTTTGGCAGCATTTTTGAGTCAATTGGAGAACTTCACATTTTTGATGAAATTGTGACCCCGGGGCTTAGGGATTTTTTCAAAAAATCTTTTTCTGCCGGTTAAGTTGTCGAGGGCTGATTTCTTTTCCTGTGATAAAAAGCCTTCTGTTTCGACCACCAAACCTTTCAGGGGAGGAGTTGCAACCGTTTGGCAGCATTTTTGAGTGAATTGCCGAAAGTCAGATTTTTGATGAAATTGTGACCCTGGGGCTTAGGGATTTTTTCAAAAAATCTTTTTCTGCCGGTTAAGTTGTCGAGGGCTGATTTCTTTTCCTGTGATAAAAAGCCTTCTGTTTCGACCACCAAACCTTTCAGGGGAGCAGTTGCAACCTTTTGGCACCATTTTTGAGTCAATTGGAGAACTTCAGATTTTTGATGAAATTGTGACCCCGGGGCTTAGGGATTTTTTCAAAAAATCTTTTTCTGCCGGTTAAGTTGTCGAGGGCTGATTTCTTTTCCTGTGATAAAAAGCCTTCTGTTTCGACCACCAAACCTTTCAGGGGAGCATTTGAAACCTTTTGCCACCATTTTTGAATGAATTGCCGAAAGTCAGATTTTTGCTGAAATTGTGACCCCGGGGCTTAGGGATTTTTTCAAAAAATCTTTTTCTGCCGGTTAAGTTGTCGAGGGCTGATTTCTTTTCCTGTGATAAAAAGCCTTCTGTTTCGACCACCAAACCTTTCAGGGGAGGAGTTGCAACCGTTTGGCAGCATTTTTGAGTCAATTGGAGAACTTCACATTTTTTATGAAATTGTGACCCCGGGGCTTAGGGATTTATTAAAAAAATCTTTTTCTGCCGGTTAAGTTGTCGAGGGCTGATTTTTTTCCAGTGATAAAAAGCCTTCTGTTTCGACCACCAATCCTTTCAGGGGAGCATTTGAAACCTTTTGGCACCATTTTTGAGTGAATTGCCGAAAGTCAGATTTTTGCTGAAATTGTGACCCCGGGGTTAGGGATTTTTTCAAAAATCTTTTTCTGCCGGTTAAGTTGTCGAGGGCTGATTTCTTTTCCTGTGATAAAAAGCCTTTGGTTTCGACCACCAAACCTTTTAGGGGAGGAGTTGCAACCGTTTGGCAGCATTTTTGAGTCAATTGGAGAACTTCAGATTTTTGATGAAATTGTGACCCCGGGGCTTAGGGATTTTTTCAAAAAATCTTTTTCTGCCGGTTAAGTTGTCGAGGGCTGATTTCTTTTCCTGTGATAAAAAGCCTTCTGTTTCGACCACCAAACCTTTCAGGGGAGCATTTGAAACCTTTTGGCACCATTTTTGAATGAATTGCCGAAAGTCAGATTTTTGATGAAATTGTGACCCCGGGGCTTAGGGATTTTTTCAAAAAATCTTTTTCTGCCGGTTAAGTTGTCGAGGGCTGATTTCTTTTCCTGTGATAAAAAGCCTTCTGTTTCGACCACCAAACCTTTCAGGGGAGCATTTGAAACCTTTTGCCACCATTTTTGAATGAATTGCCGAAAGTCAGATTTTTGCTGAAATTGTGACCCCGGGGCTTAGGGATTTTTTCAAAAAATCTTTTTCTGCCGGTTAAGTTGTCGAGGGCTGATTTCTTTTCCTGTGATAAAAAGCCTTCTGTTTCGACCACCAAACCTTTCAGGGAAGCAGTTGCAACCGTTTGGCAGCATTTTTGAGTCAATTGGAGAACTTCAGATTTTTGATGAAATTGTGACCCCGGGGCTTAGGGATTTTTTCAAAAAATCTTTTTCTGCCGGTTAAGTTGTCGAGGGCTGATTTCTTTTCCTGTGATAAAAAGCCTTCTGTTTCGACCACCAAACCTTTCAGGGGAGCATTTGAAACCTTTTGGCACCATTTTTGAGTGAATTGCCGAAAGTCAGATTTTTGCTGAAATTGTGACCCCGGGGTTAGGGATTTTTTCAAAAAATCTTTTTCTGCCGGTTATGTTGTCGAGGGCTGATTTCTTTTCCTGTGATAAAAAGCCTTCTGTTTCGACCACCAAACCTTTCAGGGGAGGAGTTGCAACCGTTTGGCAGCATTTTTGAGTCAATTGGAGAACTTCAGATTTTTGATGAAATTGTGACCCTGGGGCTTAGGGATTTTTTCAAAAAATCTTTTTCTGCCGGTTAAGTTGTCGAGGGCTGATTTCTTTTCCTGTGATAAAAAGCCTTCTGTTTCGACCACCAAACCTTTCAGGGGAGCAGTTGCAACCTTTTGGCACCATTTTTGAGTCAATTGGAGAACTTCAGATTTTTGATGAAATTGTGACCCCGGGGCTTAGGGATTTTTTCAAAAAATCTTTTTCTGCCGGTTAAGTTGTCGAGGGCTGATTTCTTTTCCTGTGATAAAAAGCCTTCTGTTTCGACCACCAAACCTTTCAGGGGAGCATTTGAAACCTTTTGCCACCATTTTTGAATGAATTGCCGAAAGTCAGATTTTTGCTGAAATTGTGACCCCGGGGCTTAGGGATTTTTTCAAAAAATCTTTTTCTGCCGGTTAAGTTGTCGAGGGCTGATTTCTTTTCCTGTGATAAAAAGCCTTCTGTTTCGACCACCAAACCTTTCAGGGGAGGAGTTGCAACCGTTTGGCAGCATTTTTGAGTCAATTGGAGAACTTCAGATTTTTGATGAAATTGTGACCCCGGGGCTTAGGGATTTTTTCAAAAAATCTTTTTCTACCGGTTAAGTTGTCGAGGGCTGATTTCTTTTCCTGTGATAAAAAGCCTTCTGTTTCGACCACCAAACCTTTCAGGGGAGGAGTTGCAACCGTTTGGCAGCATTTTTGAGTCAATTGGAAAACTACAGATTTTTGATGAAATTGTGACCCCGGGGCTTAGGGATTTTTAAAAAAAATCTTTTTCTGCCGGTTAAGTTGTCGAGGGCTGATTTCTTTTCCAGTGATAAAAAGCCTTCTGTTTCGACCACCAAACCTTTCAGGGGAGGAGTTGCAACCGTTTGGCAGCATTTTTGAGTCAATTGGAGAACTTCAGATTTTTGATGAAATTGTGACCCCGGGGCTTAGGGATTTTTTCAAAAAATCTTTTTCTGCCGGTTAAGTTGTCGAGGGCTGATTTCTTTTCCTGTGATAAAAAGCCTTCTGTTTCGACCACCAAACCTTTCAGGGGAGCATTTGAAACCTTTTGGCACCATTTTTGAGTGAATTGCCGAAAGTCAGATTTTTGCTGAAATTGTGACCCCGGGGTTAGGGATTTTTTCAAAAAATCTTTTTCTGCCGGTTATGTTGTCGAGGGCTGATTTCTTTTCCTGTGATAAAAAGCCTTCTGTTTCGACCACCAAACCTTTCAGGGGAGGAGTTGCAACCGTTTGGCAGCATTTTTGAGTCAATTGGAGAACTTCAGATTTTTGATGAAATTGTGACCCTGGGGCTTAGGGATTTTTTCAAAAAATCTTTTTCTGCCGGTTAAGTTGTCGAGGGCTGATTTCTTTTCCTGTGATAAAAAGCCTTCTGTTTCGACCACCAAACCTTTCAGGGGAGCAGTTGCAACCTTTTGGCACCATTTTTGAGTCAATTGGAGAACTTCAGATTTTTGATGAAATTGTGACCCCGGGGCTTAGGGATTTTTTCAAAAAATCTTTTTCTGCCGGTTAAGTTGTCGAGGGCTGATTTCTTTTCCTGTGATAAAAAGCCTTCTGTTTCGACCACCAAACCTTTCAGGGGAGCATTTGAAACCTTTTGCCACCATTTTTGAATGAATTGCCGAAAGTCAGATTTTTGCTGAAATTGTGACCCCGGGGCTTAGGGATTTTTTCAAAAAATCTTTTTCTGCCGGTTAAGTTGTCGAGGGCTGATTTCTTTTCCTGTGATAAAAAGCCTTCTGTTTCGACCACCAAACCTTTCAGGGGAGGAGTTGCAACCGTTTGGCAGCATTTTTGAGTCAATTGGAGAACTTCAGATTTTTGATGAAATTGTGACCCCGGGGCTTAGGGATTTTTTCAAAAAATCTTTTTCTGCCGGTTAAGTTGTCGAGGGCTGATTTCTTTTCCTGTGATAAAAAGCCTTCTGTTTCGACCACCAAACCTTTCAGGGGAGGAGTTGCAACCGTTTGGCAGCATTTTTGAGTCAATTGGAAAACTACAGATTTTTGATGAAATTGTGACCCCGGGGCTTAGGGATTTTTTAAAAAAAATCTTTTTCTGCCGGTTAAGTTGTCGAGGGCTGATTTCTTTTCCAGTGATAAAAAGCCTTCTGTTTCGACCACCAAACCTTTCAGGGGAGGAGTTGCAACCGTTTGGCAGCATTTTTGAGTCAATTGGAGAACTTCAGATTTTTGATGAAATTGTGACCCCGGGGCTTAGGGATTTTTTCAAAAAATCTTTTTCTGCCGGTTAAGTTGTCGAGGGCTGATTTCTTTTCCTGTGATAAAAAGCCTTCTGTTTCGACCACCAAACCTTTCAGGGGAGCATTTGAAACCTTTTGGCACCATTTTTGAATGAATTGCCGAAAGTCAGATTTTTGCTGAAATTGTGACCCCGGGGCTTAGGGATTTTTTCAAAAAATCTTTTTCTGCCGGTTAAGTTGTCGAGGGCTGATTTCTTTTCCTGTGATAAAAAGCCTTCTGTTTCGACCACCTAACCTTTCAGGGGAGCAGTTGCAACCGTTTGGCAGCATTTTTGAGTCAATTGGAGAACTTCAGATTTTTGATGAAATTGGGACCCCGGGGCTTAGGGATTTTTTCAAAAAATCTTTTTCTGCCGGTTAAGTTGTCGAGGGCTGATTTCTTTTCCTGTGATAAAAAGCCTTCTGTTTCGACCACCAAACCTTTCAGGGAAGCAGTTGCAACCGTTTGGCAGCATTTTTGAGTCAATTGGATAACTTCAGATTTTTGATGAAATTGTGACCCTGGGGCTTAGGGATTTTTTCAAAATATCTTTTTCTGCCGGTTAAGTTGTCGAGGGCTGATTTCTTTTCCTGTGATAAAAAGCCTTCTGTTTCGACCACCAAACCTTTCAGGGGAGCATTTGAAACCTTTTGCCACCATTTTTGAATGAATTGCCGAAAGTCAGATTTTTGCTGAAATTGTGACCCCGGGGCTTAGGGATTTTTTCAAAAAATCTTTTTCTGCCGGTTAAGTTGTCGAGGGCTGATTTCTTTTCCTGTGATAAAAAGCCTTCTGTTTCGACCACCAAACCTTTCAGGGAGGAGTTTCAACCGTTTGGCAGCATTTTTGAGTCAATTGGAGAACTTCAGATTTTTGATGAAATTGTGACCCCGGGGCTTAGGGATTTTTTCAAAAAATCTTTTTTTGCCGGTTAAGTTGTCGAAGGCTGATTTCTTTTCCTGTTATAAAAAGCCTTCTGTTTCGACCACCAAACCTTTCAGGGGAGCATTTGAAACCTTTTGGCACCATTTTTGAATGAATTGCCGAAAGTCAGATTTTTGCTGAAATTGTGACCCCGGGGCTTAGGGATTTTTTCAAAAAATCTTTTTCTGCCGGTTAAGTTTTCGAGGGCTGATTTCTTTTCCTGTGATAAAAAGCCTTCTGTTTCGACCACCAAACCTTTCAGGGGAGCATTTGAAACGTTTTGGCACCATTTTTGAATGAATTGCTGAAAGTCAGATTTTTGCTGAAATTGTGACCCCGGGGCTTAGGGATTTTTTCAAAAAATCTTTTTCTGCCGGTTAAGTTGTCGAGGGCTGATTTCTTTTCCTGTGATAAAAAGCCTTCTGTTTCGACCACCAAACCTTTCAGGGAGCAGTTGCAACCGTTTGGCAGCATTTTTGAGTGAATTGCCGAAAGTCAGATTTTTGATGAAATTGTGACCCCGGGGCTTAGGGATTTTTTCAAAAAATCTTTTTCTGCCGGTTAAGTTGTCGAGGGCTGATTTCTTTTCCTGTGATAAAAAGCCTTCTGTTTCGACCACCAAACCTTTCAGGGAAGCAGTTGCAACCGTTTGGCAGCATTTTTGAGTCAATTGGAGAACTTCAGATTTTTGATGAAATTGTGACCCCGGGGCTTAGGGATTTTTTCAAAAAATCTTTTTCTGCCGGTTAAGTTGTCGAGGGCTGATTTCTTTTCCTGTGATAAAAAGCCTTCTGTTTCGACCACCAAACCTTTCAGGGGAGCATTTGAAACCTTTTGGCACCATTTTTGAGTGAATTGCCGAAAGTCAGATTTTTGCTGAAATTGTGACCCCGGGGTTAGGGATTTTTTCAAAAAATCTTTTTCTGCCGGTTATGTTGTCGAGGGCTGATTTCTTTTCCTGTGATAAAAAGCCTTCTGTTTCGACCACCAAACCTTTCAGGGGAGGAGTTGCAACCGTTTGGCAGCATTTTTGAGTCAATTGGAGAACTTCAGATTTTTGATGAAATTGTGACCCTGGGGCTTAGGGATTTTTTCAAAAAATCTTTTTCTGCCGGTTAAGTTGTCGAGGGCTGATTTCTTTTCCTGTGATAAAAAGCCTTCTGTTTCGACCACCAAACCTTTCAGGGGAGCAGTTGCAACCTTTTGGCACCATTTTTGAGTCAATTGGAGAACTTCAGATTTTTGATGAAATTGTGACCCCGGGGCTTAGGGATTTTTTCAAAAAATCTTTTTCTGCCGGTTAAGTTGTCGAGGGCTGATTTCTTTTCCTGTGATAAAAAGCCTTCTGTTTCGACCACCAAACCTTTCAGGGGAGCATTTGAAACCTTTTGCCACCATTTTTGAATGAATTGCCGAAAGTCAGATTTTTGCTGAAATTGTGACCCCGGGGCTTAGGGATTTTTTCAAAAAATCTTTTTCTGCCGGTTAAGTTGTCGAGGGCTGATTTCTTTTCCTGTGATAAAAAGCCTTCTGTTTCGACCACCAAACCTTTCAGGGAAGCAGTTGCAACCGTTTGGCAGCATTTTTGAGTCAATTGGAGAACTTCAGATTTTTGATGAAATTGTGACCCCGGGGCTTAGGGATTTTTTCAAAAAATCTTTTTCTGCCGGTTAAGTTGTCGAGGGCTGATTTCTTTTCCTGTGATAAAAAGCCTTCTGTTTCGACCACCAAACCTTTCAGGGGAGCATTTGAAACCTTTTGGCACCATTTTTGAGTGAATTGCCGAAAGTCAGATTTTTGCTGAAATTGTGACCCCGGGGTTAGGGATTTTTTCAAAAAATCTTTTTCTGCCGGTTATGTTGTCGAGGGCTGATTTCTTTTCCTGTGATAAAAAGCCTTCTGTTTCGACCACCAAACCTTTCAGGGGAGGAGTTGCAACCGTTTGGCAGCATTTTTGAGTCAATTGGAGAACTTCAGATTTTTGATGAAATTGTGACCCTGGGGCTTAGGGATTTTTTCAAAAAATCTTTTTCTGCCGGTTAAGTTGTCGAGGGCTGATTTCTTTTCCTGTGATAAAAAGCCTTCTGTTTCGACCACCAAACCTTTCAGGGGAGCAGTTGCAACCTTTTGGCACCATTTTTGAGTCAATTGGAGAACTTCAGATTTTTGATGAAATTGTGACCCCGGGGCTTAGGGATTTTTTCAAAAAATCTTTTTCTGCCGGTTAAGTTGTCGAGGGCTGATTTCTTTTCCTGTGATAAAAAGCCTTCTGTTTCGACCACCAAACCTTTCAGGGGAGCAGTTGCAACCTTTTGGCACCATTTTTGAGTCAATTGGAGAACTTCAGATTTTTGATGAAATTGTGACCCCGGGGCTTAGGGATTTTTTCAAAAAATCTTTTTCTGCCGGTTAAGTTGTCGAGGGCTGATTTCTTTTCCTGTGATAAAAAGCCTTCTGTTTCGACCACCAAACCTTTCAGGGGAGGAGTTGCAACCGTTTGGCAGCATTTTTGAGTCAATTGGAGAACTTCAGATTTTTGATGAAATTGTGACCCCGGGGCTTAGGGATTTTTTCAAAAAATCTTTTTCTGCCGGTTAAGTTGTCGAGGGCTGATTTCTTTTCCTGTGATAAAAAGCCTTCTGTTTCGACCACCAAACCTTTCAGGGGAGGAGTTGCAACCGTTTGGCAGCATTTTTGAGTCAATTGGAAAACTACAGATTTTTGATGAAATTGTGACCCCGGGGCTTAGGGATTTTTAAAAAAAATCTTTTTCTGCCGGTTAAGTTGTCGAGGGCTGATTTCTTTTCCAGTGATAAAAAGCCTTCTGTTTCGACCACCAAACCTTTCAGGGGAGGAGTTGCAACCGTTTGGCAGCATTTTTGAGTCAATTGGAGAACTTCAGATTTTTGATGAAATTGTGACCCCGGGGCTTAGGGATTTTTTCAAAAAATCTTTTTCTGCCGGTTAAGTTGTCGAGGGCTGATTTCTTTTCCTGTGATAAAAAGCCTTCTGTTTCGACCACCAAACCTTTCAGGGGAGCATTTGAAACCTTTTGGCACCATTTTTGAATGAATTGCCGAAAGTCAGATTTTTGCTGAAATTGTGACCCCGGGGCTTAGGGATTTTTTCAAAAAATCTTTTTCTGCCGGTTAAGTTGTCGAGGGCTGATTTCTTTTCCTGTGATAAAAAGCCTTCTGTTTCGACCACCAAACCTTTCAGGGGAGCATTTGAAACCTTTTGGCACCATTTTTGAATGAATTGCTGAAAGTCAGATTTTTGCTGAAATTGTGACCCCGGGGCTTAGGGATTTTTTCAAAAAATCTTTTTCTGCCGGTTAAGTTGTCGAGGGCTGATTCCTTTTCCTGTGATAAAAAGCCTTCTGTTTCGACCACCAAACCTTTCAGGGGAGGAGTTGCAACCGTTTGGCAGCATTTTTGAGTCAATTGGAGAACTTCAGATTTTTGATGAAATTGTGACCCCGGGGCTTAGGGATTTTTTCAAAAAATCTTTTTCTGCCGGTTAAGTTGTCGAGGGCTGATTTCTTTTCCTGTGATAAAAAGCCTTCTGTTTCGACCACCAAACCTTTCAGGGGAGGAGTTGCCACCGTTTGGCAGCATTTTTGAGTCAATTGGAGAACTACAGATTTTTGCTGAAATTGTGACCCCGGGGCTTAGGGATTTTTTAAAAAAATCTTTTTCTGCCGGTTAAGTTGTCGAGGGCTGATTTCTTTTCCTGTGATAAAAAGCCTTCTGTTTCGACCACCAAACCTTTCAGGGGAGCATTTGAAACCTTTTGGCACCATTTTTGAATGAATTGCCGAAAGTCAGATTTTTGCTGAAATTGTGACCCCGGGGCTTAGGGATTTTTTCAAAAAATCTTTTTCTGCCGGTTAAGTTGTCGAGGGCTGATTTCTTTTCCTGTGATAAAAAGCCTTCTGTTTCGACCACCAAACCTTACAGGGGAGCATTTGAAACCTTTTGGCACCATTTTTGAATGAATTGCTGAAAGTCAGATTTTTGGTGAAATTGTGACCCCGGGGCTTAGGGATTTTTTCAAAAAATCTTTTTCTGCCGGTTAAGTTGTCGAGGGCTGATTTCTTTTCCTGTGATAAAAAGCCTTCTGTTTCGACCACCAAACATTTCAGGGGAGCAGTTGCAACCGTTTGGCACCATTTTTGAGTCAATTGGAGAACTTCAGATTTTTGATGAAATTGTGACCCCGGGGCTTAGGGATTTTTTCAAAAAATCTTTTTCTGACGGTTAAGTTGTCGAGGGCTGATTTCTTTTCCTGTGATAAAAAGCCTTCTGTTTCGACCACCAAACCTTTCAGGGGAGGAGTTGCAACCGTTTGGCAGCATTTTTGAGTCAATTGGAGAACTACAGATTTTTGATGAAATTGGGACCCCGGGGCTTAGGGATTTTTTAAAAAAATCTTTTTCTGCCGGTTAAGTTGTCGAGGGCTGATTTCTTTTCCAGTGATAAAAGCCTTCTGTTTCGACCACCAAACCTTTCAGGGGAGCATTTGAAACCCTTTTGGCACCATTTTTGAGTGAATTGCCGAAAGTCAGATTTTTGCTGAAATTGTGACCCCGGGGTTAGGGATTTTTTCAAAAAATCTTTTTCTGCCGGTTAAGTTGTCGAGGGCTGATTTCTTTTCCTGTGATAAAAAGCCTTCTGTTTCGACCACCAAACCTTTCAGGGGAGGAGTTGCAACCGTTTGGCAGCATTTTTGAGTCAATTGGAGAACTTCAGATTTTTGATGAAATTGTGACCCCGGGGCTTAGGGATATTTTCAAAAAATCTTTTTCTGCCGGTTAAGTTGTCGAGGGCTGATTTCTTTTCCTGTGATAAAAAGCCTTCTGTTTCGACCACCAAACCTTTCAGGGGAGCATTTGAAACCTTTTGGCACCATTTTTGAATGAATTGCTGAAAGTCAGATTTTTGCTGAAATTGTGACCCCGGGGCTTAGGGATTTTTTCAAAAAATCTTTTTCTGCCGGTTAAGTTGTCGAGGGCTGATTCCTTTTCCTGTGATAAAAAGCCTTCTGTTTCGACCACCAAACCTTTCAGGGGAGGAGTTGCAACCGTTTGGCAGCATTTTTGAGTCAATTGGAGAACTTCAGATTTTTGATGAAATTGTGACCCCGGGGCTTAGGGATTTTTTCAAAAAATCTTTTTCTGCCGGTTAAGTTGTCGAGGGCTGATTTCTTTTCCTGTGATAAAAAGCCTTCTGTTTCGACCACCAAACCTTTCAGGGGAGGAGTTGCCACCGTTTGGCAGCATTTTTGAGTCAATTGGAGAACTACAGATTTTTGCTGAAATTGTGACCCCGGGGCTTAGGGATTTTTTAAAAAAATCTTTTTCTGCCGGTTAAGTTGTCGAGGGCTGATTTCTTTTCCTGTGATAAAAAGCCTTCTGTTTCGACCACCAAACCTTTCAGGGGAGCATTTGAAACCTTTTGGCACCATTTTTGAATGAATTGCCGAAAGTCAGATTTTTGCTGAAATTGTGACCCCGGGGCTTAGGGATTTTTTCAAAAAATCTTTTTCTGCCGGTTAAGTTGTCGAGGGCTGATTTCTTTTCCTGTGATAAAAAGCCTTCTGTTTCGACCACCAAACCTTACAGGGGAGCATTTGAAACCTTTTGGCACCATTTTTGAATGAATTGCTGAAAGTCAGATTTTTGGTGAAATTGTGACCCCGGGGCTTAGGGATTTTTTCAAAAAATCTTTTTCTGCCGGTTAAGTTGTCGAGGGCTGATTTCTTTTCCTGTGATAAAAAGCCTTCTGTTTCGACCACCAAACATTTCAGGGGAGCAGTTGCAACCGTTTGGCACCATTTTTGAGTCAATTGGAGAACTTCAGATTTTTGATGAAATTGTGACCCCGGGGCTTAGGGATTTTTTCAAAAAATCTTTTTCTGACGGTTAAGTTGTCGAGGGCTGATTTCTTTTCCTGTGATAAAAAGCCTTCTGTTTCGACCACCAAACCTTTCAGGGGAGGAGTTGCAACCGTTTGGCAGCATTTTTGAGTCAATTGGAGAACTACAGATTTTTGATGAAATTGGGACCCCGGGGCTTAGGGATTTTTTAAAAAAATCTTTTTCTGCCGGTTAAGTTGTCGAGGGCTGATTTCTTTTCCAGTGATAAAAGCCTTCTGTTTCGACCACCAAACCTTTCAGGGGAGCATTTGAAACCCTTTTGGCACCATTTTTGAGTGAATTGCCGAAAGTCAGATTTTTGCTGAAATTGTGACCCCGGGGTTAGGGATTTTTTCAAAAAATCTTTTTCTGCCGGTTAAGTTGTCGAGGGCTGATTTCTTTTCCTGTGATAAAAAGCCTTCTGTTTCGACCACCAAACCTTTCAGGGGAGGAGTTGCAACCGTTTGGCAGCATTTTTGAGTCAATTGGAGAACTTCAGATTTTTGATGAAATTGTGACCCCGGGGCTTAGGGATATTTTCAAAAAATCTTTTTCTGCCGGTTAAGTTGTCGAGGGCTGATTTCTTTTCCTGTGATAAAAAGCCTTCTGTTTCGACCACCAAACCTTTCAGGGGAGCATTTGAAACCTTTTGGCACCATTTTTGAATGAATTGCTGAAAGTCAGATTTTTGCTGAAATTGTGACCCCGGGGCTTAGGGATTTTTTCAAAAAATCTTTTTCTGCCGGTTAAGTTGTCGAGGGCTGATTCCTTTTCCTGTGATAAAAAGCCTTCTGTTTCGACCACCAAACCTTTCAGGGGAGGAGTTGCAACCGTTTGGCAGCATTTTTGAGTCAATTGGAGAACTTCAGATTTTTGATGAAATTGTGACCCCGGGGCTTAGGGATTTTTTCAAAAAATCTTTTTCTGCCGGTTAAGTTGTCGAGGGCTGATTTCTTTTCCTGTGATAAAAAGCCTTCTGTTTCGACCACCAAACCTTTCAGGGGAGGAGTTGCCACCGTTTGGCAGCATTTTTGAGTCAATTGGAGAACTACAGATTTTTGCTGAAATTGTGACCCCGGGGCTTAGGGATTTTTTAAAAAAATCTTTTTCTGCCGGTTAAGTTGTCGAGGGCTGATTTCTTTTCCTGTGATAAAAAGCCTTCTGTTTCGACCACCAAACCTTTCAGGGGAGCATTTGAAACCTTTTGGCACCATTTTTGAATGAATTGCCGAAAGTCAGATTTTTGCTGAAATTGTGACCCCGGGGCTTAGGGATTTTTTCAAAAAATCTTTTTCTGCCGGTTAAGTTGTCGAGGGCTGATTTCTTTTCCTGTGATAAAAAGCCTTCTGTTTCGACCACCAAACCTTACAGGGGAGCATTTGAAACCTTTTGGCACCATTTTTGAATGAATTGCTGAAAGTCAGATTTTTGGTGAAATTGTGACCCCGGGGCTTAGGGATTTTTTCAAAAAATCTTTTTCTGCCGGTTAAGTTGTCGAGGGCTGATTTCTTTTCCTGTGATAAAAAGCCTTCTGTTTCGACCACCAAACATTTCAGGGGAGCAGTTGCAACCGTTTGGCACCATTTTTGAGTCAATTGGAGAACTTCAGATTTTTGATGAAATTGTGACCCCGGGGCTTAGGGATTTTTTCAAAAAATCTTTTTCTGACGGTTAAGTTGTCGAGGGCTGATTTCTTTTCCTGTGATAAAAAGCCTTCTGTTTCGACCACCAAACCATTCAGGGGAGGAGTTGCAACCGTTTGGCAGCATTTTTGAGTCAATTGGAGAACTACAGATTTTTGATGAAATTGGGACCCCGGGGCTTAGGGATTTTTTAAAAAAATCTTTTTCTGCCGGTTAAGTTGTCGAGGGCTGATTTCTTTTCCAGTGATAAAAGCCTTCTGTTTCGACCACCAAACCTTTCAGGGGAGCATTTGAAACCCTTTTGGCACCATTTTTGAGTGAATTGCCGAAAGTCAGATTTTTGCTGAAATTGTGACCCCGGGGTTAGGGATTTTTTCAAAAAATCTTTTTCTGCCGGTTAAGTTGTCGAGGGCTGATTTCTTTTCCTGTGATAAAAAGCCTTCTGTTTCGACCACCAAACCTTTCAGGGGAGGAGTTGCAACCGTTTGGCAGCATTTTTGAGTCAATTGGAGAACTTCAGATTTTTGATGAAATTGTGACCCCGGGGCTTAGGGATATTTTCAAAAAATCTTTTTCTGCCGGTTAAGTTGTCGAGGGCTGATTTCTTTTCCTGTGATAAAAAGCCTTCTGTTTCGACCACCAAACCTTTCAGGGGAGCATTTGAAACCTTTTGGCACCATTTTTGAATGAATTGCTGAAAGTCAGATTTTTGCTGAAATTGTGACCCCGGGGCTTAGGGATTTTTTCAAAAAATCTTTTTCTGCCGGTTAAGTTGTCGAGGGCTGATTTCTTTTCCTGTGATAAAAAGCCTTCTGTTTCGACCACCAAACCTTTCAGGGGAGCAGTTGCAACCGTTTGGCACCATTTTTGAGTCAATTGGAGAACTTCAGATTTTTGATGAAATTGTGACCCCGGGGTTAGGGATTTTTTCAAAAAATCTTTTTCTGCCGGTTAAGTTGTCGAGGGCTGATTTCTTTTCCTGTGATAAAAAGCCTTCTGTTTCGACCACCAAACCTTTCAGGGGAGCATTTGAAACCTTTTGGCACCATTTTTGAATGAATTGCCGAAAGTCAGATTTTTGCTGAAATTGTGACCCCGGGGCTTAGGGATTTTTTCAAAAAATCTTTTTCTGCAGGTTAAGTTGTCGAGGGCTGATTTCTTTTCCAGTGATAAAAAGCCTTCTGTTTCGACCACCAAACCTTTCAGGGGAGCATTTGAAACCTTTTGGCACCATTTTTGAATGAATTGCTGAAAGTCAGATTTTTGCTGAAATTGTGACCCCGGGGCTTAGGGATTTTTTCAAAAAATCTTTTTCTGCCGGTTAAGTTGTCGAGGGCTGATTTCTTTTCCTGTGATAAAAAGCCTTCTGTTTCGACCACCAAACATTTCAGGGGAGGAGTTGCAACCGTTTGGCAGCATTTTTGAGTCAATTGGAGAACTTCAGATTTTTGATGAAATTGTGACCCCGGGGCTTAGGGATTTTTTCAAAAAATCTTTTTCTGCCGGTTAAGTTGTCGAGGGCTGATTTCTTTTCCTGTGATAAAAAGCCTTCTGTTTCGACCACCAAACCTTTCAGGGGAGGAGTTGCAACCGTTTGGCAGCATTTTTGAGTCAATTGGAGAACTACAGATTTTTGCTGAAATTGTGACCCCGGGGCTTAGGGATTTTTTCAAAAAATCTTTTTCTGCCGGTTAAGTTGTCGAGGGCTGATTTCTTTTCCTGTGATAAAAAGCCTTCTGTTTCGACCACCAAACCTTTCAGGGGAGGAGTTGCAACCGTTTGGCAGCATTTTTGAGTCAATTGGAGAACTACAGATTTTTGCTGAAATTGTGACCCCGGGGCTTAGGGATTTTTAAAAAAAATCTTTTTCTGCCGGTTAAGTTGTCGAGGGCTGATTTCTTTTCCTGTGATAAAAAGCCTTCTGTTTCGACCACCAAACCTTTCAGGGGAGCATTTGAAACCTTTTGGCACCATTTTTGAGTGAATTGCCGAAAGTCAGATTTTTGCTGAAATTGTGACCCCGGGGCTTAGGGATTTTTTCAAAAAATCTTTTTCTGCCGGTTAAGTTGTCGAGGGCTGATTCCTTTTCCTGTGATAAAAAGCCTTCTGTTTCGACCACCAAACATTTCAGGGGAGCAGTTGCAACCGTTTGGCACCATTTTTGAGTCAATTGGAGAAATTCAGATTTTTGATGAAATTGTGACCCCGGGGCTTAGGGATTTTTTCAAAAAATCTTTTTCTGCCGGTTAAGTTGTCGAGGGCTGATTTCTTTTCCTGTGATAAAAAGCCTTCTGTTTCGACCACCAAACCTTTCAGGGGAGGAGTTGCAACCGTTTGGCAGCATTTTTGAGTCAATTGGAGAACTTCAGATTTTTGATGAAATTGTGACCCCGGGGCTTAGGGATTTTTTCAAAAAATCTTTTTCTGCCGGTTAAGTTGTCGAGGGCTGATTTCTTTTCCTGTGATAAAAAGCCTTCTGTTTCGACCACCAAACCTTTCAGGGGAGGAGTTGCCACCGTTTGGCAGCATTTTTGAGTCAATTGGAGAACTACAGATTTTTGATGAAATTGTGACCCCGGGGCTTAGGGATTTTTTAAAAAAATCTTTTTCTGCAGGTTAAGTTGTCGAGGGCTGATTTCTTTTCCAGTGATAAAAAGCCTTCTGTTTCGACCACCAAACCTTTCAGGGGAGCATTTGAAACCTTTTGGCACCATTTTTGAATGAATTGCTGAAAGTCAGATTTTTGCTGAAATTGTGACCCCGGGGCTTAGGGATTTTTTCAAAAAATCTTTTTCTGCCGGTTAAGTTGTCGAGGGCTGATTTCTTTTCCTGTGATAAAAAGCCTTCTGTTTCGACCACCAAACATTTCAGGGGAGGAGTTGCAACCGTTTGGCAGCATTTTTGAGTCAATTGGAGAACTTCAGATTTTTGATGAAATTGTGACCCCGGGGCTTAGGGATTTTTTCAAAAAATCTTTTTCTGCCGGTTAAGTTGTCGAGGGCTGATTTCTTTTCCTGTGATAAAAAGCCTTCTGTTTCGACCACCAAACCTTTCAGGGGAGGAGTTGCAACCGTTTGGCAGCATTTTTGAGTCAATTGGAGAACTACAGATTTTTGCTGAAATTGTGACCCCGGGGCTTAGGGATTTTTTCAAAAAATCTTTTTCTGCCGGTTAAGTTGTCGAGGGCTGATTTCTTTTCCTGTGATAAAAAGCCTTCTGTTTCGACCACCAAACCTTTCAGGGGAGGAGTTGCAACCGTTTGGCAGCATTTTTGAGTCAATTGGAGAACTACAGATTTTTGCTGAAATTGTGACCCCGGGGCTTAAGGATTTTTAAAAAAAATCTTTTTCTGCCGGTTAAGTTGTCGAGGGCTGATTTCTTTTCCTGTGATAAAAAGCCTTCTGTTTCGACCACCAAACCTTTCAGGGGAGCATTTGAAACCTTTTGGCACCATTTTTGAGTGAATTGCCGAAAGTCAGATTTTTGCTGAAATTGTGACCCCGGGGCTTAGGGATTTTTTCAAAAAATCTTTTTCTGCCGGTTAAGTTGTCGAGGGCTGATTTCTTTTCCTGTGATAAAAAGCCTTCTGTTTCGACCACCAAACCTTTCAGGGGAGGAGTTGCAACCGTTTGGCAGCATTTTTGAGTCAATTGGAGAACTTCACATTTTTGATGAAATTGTGACCCCGGGGCTTAGGGATTTTTTTCAAAAAATCTTTTTCTGCCGTTTAAGTTGTCGAGGGCTGATTTCTTTTCCTGTGATAAAAAGCCTTCTGTTTCGACCACCAAACCTTTCAGGGGAGCAGTTGCAACCTTTTGGCACCATTTTTGAGTGAATTGCCGAAAGTCAGTTTTTTGCTGAAATTGTGACCCCGGGGCTTAGGGATTTTTTCAAAAAAAATTTTCTGCCGGTTAAGTTGTCGAGGGCTGATTTCTTTTCCAGTGATAAAAAGCCTTCTGTTTCGACCACCAAACCTTTCAGGGGAGCATTTGAAACCTTTTGGCACCATTTTTGAATGAATTGCCGAAAGTCAGATTTTTGCTGAAATTGTGACCCCGGGGCTTAGGGATTTTTTCAAAAAATCTTTTTCTGCCGGTTAAGTTGTCGAGGGCTGATTTCTATTCCTGTGATAAAAAGCCTTCTGTTTTGACCACCAAACCTTTCAGGGGAGCAGTTGCAACCGTTTGGCAGCATTTTTGAGTCAATTGGAGAACTTCACATTTTTTATGAAATTGTGACCCCGGGGCGTAGGGACTTTTTCAAAAAATCTTTTTCTGCCGGTTAAGTTGTCGAGGGCTGATTTCTTTTCCTGTGATAAAAAGCCTTCTGTTTCGACCGCCAAACCTTTCAGGGGAGCATTTGAAACCTTTTGGCACCATTTTTGAATGAATTGCCGAAAGTCAGATTTTTGCTGAAATTGTGACCCCGGGGCTTAGGGATTTTTTCAAAAAATCTTTTTCTGCCGGTTAAGTTGTCGAGGGCTGATTCGTTTTCCTGTGATAAAAAGCCTTCTGTTTCGACCACCAAACCTTTCAGGGGAGGAGTTGCAACCGTTTGGCAGCATTTTTGAGTCAATTGGAGAACTACAGATTTTTGATGAAATTGTTACCCAAGGGCTTAGGGATTTTTTCAAAAAATCTTTTTCTGCCGGTTAAGTTGTCGAGGGCTGATTTCTTTTCCTGTGATAAAAAGCCTTCTGTTTCGACCGCCAAACCTTTCAGGGGAGCATTTGAAACCTTTTGGCACCATTTTTGAGTGAATTGCCGAAAGTCAGATTTTTGCTGAAATTGTGACCCCGGGGCTTAGGGATTTTTTCAAAAAATCTTTTTCTGCCGGTTAAGTTGTCGAGGGCTGATTTCTTTTCCTGTGATAAAAAGCCTTCTGTTTCGACCACCAAACCTTTCAGGGGAGCATTTGAAACCTTTTGGCACCATTTTTGAGTGAATTGCCGAAAGTCAGATTTTTGCTGAAATTGTGACCCCGGGGCTTAGGGATTTTTTCAAAAAATCTTTTTCTGCCGGTTAAGTTGTCGAGGGCTGATTCCTTTTCCTGTGATAAAAAGCCTTCTGTTTCGACCACCAAACATTTCAGGGGAGCAGTTGCAACCGTTTGGCACCATTTTTGAGTCAATTGGAGAACTTCAGATTTTTGATGAAATTGTGACCCCGGGGCTTAGGGATTTTTTCAAAAAATCTTTTTCTGCCGGTTAAGTTGTCGAGGGCTGATTTCTTTTCCTGTGATAAAAAGCCTTCTGTTTCGACCACCAAACCTTTCAGGGGAGGAGTTGCAACCGTTTGGCAGCATTTTTGAGTCAATTGGAGAACTTCAGATTTTTGATGAAATTGTGACCCCGGGGCTTAGGGATTTTTTCAAAAAATCTTTTTCTGCCGGTTAAGTTGTCGAGGGCTGATTTCTTTTCCTGTGATAAAAAGCCTTCTGTTTCGACCACCAAACCTTTCAGGGGAGGAGTTGCCACCGTTTGGCAGCATTTTTGAGTCAATTGGAGAACTACAGATTTTTGATGAAATTGTGACCCCGGGGCTTAGGGATTTTTTAAAAAAATCTTTTTCTGCAGGTTAAGTTGTCGAGGGCTGATTTCTTTTCCAGTGATAAAAAGCCTTCTGTTTCGACCACCAAACCTTTCAGGGGAGCATTTGAAACCTTTTGGCACCATTTTTGAATGAATTGCTGAAAGTCAGATTTTTGCTGAAATTGTGACCCCGGGGCTTAGGGATTTTTTCAAAAAATCTTTTTCTGCCGGTTAAGTTGTCGAGGGCTGATTTCTTTTCCTGTGATAAAAAGCCTTCTGTTTCGACCACCAAACATATCAGGGGAGGAGTTGCAACCGTTTGGCAGCATTTTTGAGTCAATTGGAGAACTTCAGATTTTTGATGAAATTGTGACCCCGGGGCTTAGGGATTTTTTCAAAAAATCTTTTTCTGCCGGTTAAGTTGTCGAGGGCTGATTTCTTTTCCTGTGATAAAAAGCCTTCTGTTTCGACCACCAAACCTTTCAGGGGAGGAGTTGCAACCGTTTGGCAGCATTTTTGAGTCAATTGGAGAACTACAGATTTTTGCTGAAATTGTGACCCCGGGGCTTAGGGATTTTTTCAAAAAATCTTTTTCTGCCGGTTAAGTTGTCGAGGGCTGATTTCTTTTCCTGTGATAAAAAGCCTTCTGTTTCGACCACCAAACCTTTCAGGGGAGGAGTTGCAACCGTTTGGCAGCATTTTTGAGTCAATTGGAGAACTACAGATTTTTGCTGAAATTGTGACCCCGGGGCTTAAGGATTTTTAAAAAAAATCTTTTTCTGCCGGTTAAGTTGTCGAGGGCTGATTTCTTTTCCTGTGATAAAAAGCCTTCTGTTTCGACCACCAAACCTTTCAGGGGAGCATTTGAAACCTTTTGGCACCATTTTTGAGTGAATTGCCGAAAGTCAGATTTTTGCTGAAATTGTGACCCCGGGGCTTAGGGATTTTTTCAAAAAATCTTTTTCTGCCGGTTAAGTTGTCGAGGGCTGATTTCTTTTCCTGTGATAAAAAGCCTTCTGTTTCGACCACCAAACCTTTCAGGGGAGGAGTTGCAACCGTTTGGCAGCATTTTTGAGTCAATTGGAGAACTTCACATTTTTGATGAAATTGTGACCCCGGGGCTTAGGGATTTTTTTCAAAAAATCTTTTTCTGCCGTTTAAGTTGTCGAGGGCTGATTTCTTTTCCTGTGATAAAAAGCCTTCTGTTTCGACCACCAAACCTTTCAGGGGAGCAGTTGCAACCTTTTGGCACCATTTTTGAGTGAATTGCCGAAAGTCAGTTTTTTGCTGAAATTGTGACCCCGGGGCTTAGGGATTTTTTCAAAAAAAAATTTCTGCCGGTTAAGTTGTCGAGGGCTGATTTCTTTTCCAGTGATAAAAAGCCTTCTGTTTCGACCACCAAACCTTTCAGGGGAGCATTTGAAACCTTTTGGCACCATTTTTGAATGAATTGCCGAAAGTCAGATTTTTGCTGAAATTGTGACCCCGGGGCTTAGGGATTTTTTCAAAAAATCTTTTTCTGCCGGTTAAGTTGTCGAGGGCTGATTTCTATTCCTGTGATAAAAAGCCTTCTGTTTTGACCACCAAACCTTTCAGGGGAGCAGTTGCAACCGTTTGGCAGCATTTTTGAGTCAATTGGAGAACTTCACATTTTTTATGAAATTGTGACCCCGGGGCGTAGGGACTTTTTCAAAAAATCTTTTTCTGCCGGTTAAGTTGTCGAGGGCTGATTTCTTTTCCTGTGATAAAAAGCCTTCTGTTTCGACCGCCAAACCTTTCAGGGGAGCATTTGAAACCTTTTGGCACCATTTTTGAATGAATTGCCGAAAGTCAGATTTTTGCTGAAATTGTGACCCCGGGGCTTAGGGATTTTTTCAAAAAATCTTTTTCTGCCGGTTAAGTTGTCGAGGGCTGATTTGTTTTCCTGTGATAAAAAGCCTTCTGTTTCGACCACCAAACCTTTCAGGGGAGGAGTTGCAACCGTTTGGCAGCATTTTTGAGTCAATTGGAGAACTACAGATTTTTGATGAAATTGTTACCCAAGGGCTTAGGGATTTTTTCAAAAAATCTTTTTCTGCCGGTTAAGTTGTCGAGGGCTGATTTCTTTTCCTGTGATAAAAAGCCTTCTGTTTCGACCGCCAAACCTTTCAGGGGAGCATTTGAAACCTTTTGGCACCATTTTTGAGTGAATTGCCGAAAGTCAGATTTTTGCTGAAATTGTGACCCCGGGGCTTAGGGATTTTTTCAAAAAATCTTTTTCTGCCGGTTAAGTTGTCGAGGGCTGATTTCTTTTCCTGTGATAAAAAGCCTTCTGTTTCGACCACCAAACCTTTCAGGGGAGCAGTTGCAACCGTTTGGCACCATTTTTGAGTCAAGTGGAGAACTTCAGATTTTTGATGAAATTGTGACCCCGGGGCTTAGGGATTTTTTCAAAAAATCTTTTTCTGCCGGTTAAGTTGTCGAGGGCTGATTTCTTTTCCTGTGATAAAAAGCCTTCTGTTTCGACCACCAAACCTTTCAGGGGAGCAGTTGCAACCGTTTGGCAGCATTTTTGAGTCAATTGGAGAACTTCACATTTTTTATGAAATTGTGACCCCGGGGCTTAGGGATTTTTTCAAAAAATCTTTTTCTGCCGGTTAAGTTGTCGAGGGCTGATTTCTTTTCCTGTGATAAAAAGCCTTCTGTTTCGACCGCCAAACCTTTCAGGGGAGCATTTGAAACCTTTTGGCACCATTTTTGAATGAATTGCCGAAAGTCAGATTTTTGCTGAAATTGTGACCCCGGGGTTAGGGATTTTTTCAAAAAATCTTTTTCTGCCGGTTAAGTTGTCGAGGGCTGATTTCTTTTCCTGTGATAAAAAGCCTTCTGTTTCGACCACCAAACCTTTCAGGGGAGCATTTGAAACCTTTTGGCACCATTTTTGAATGAATTGCCGAAAGTCAGATTTTTGCTGAAATTGTGACCCCGGGGCTTAGGGATTTTTTCAAAAAATCTTTTTCTGCCGGTTAAGTTGTCGAGGGCTGGTTTCTTTTCCTGTGATAAAAAGCCTTCTGTTTCGACCACCAAACCTTTCAGGGGAGGAGTTCAAACCGTTTGGCAGCATTTTTGAGTCAATTGGAGAACTTCAGATTTTTGATGAAATTGTGACCCCGGGGCTTAGGGATTTTTTCAAAAAATCTTTTTCTGCCGGTTAAGTTGTCGAGGGCTGATTTCTTTTCCTGTGATAAAAAGCCTTCTGTTTCGACCGCCAAACCTTTCAGGGGAGCATTTGAAACCTTTTGGCACCATTTTTGAGTGAATTGCCGAAAGTCAGATTTTTGCTGAAATTGTGACCCCGGGGCTTAGGGATTTTTTCAAAAAATCTTTTTCTGCCGGTTAAGTTGTCGAGGGCTGATTTTTTTTCCTGTGATAAAAAGCCTTCTGTTTCGACCACCAAACCTTTCAGGGGAGCAGTTGCAACCGTTTGGCAGCATTTTTGAGTCAAGTGGAGAACTTCAGATTTTTGATGAAATTGTGACCCCGGGGCTTAGGGATTTTTTCAAAAAATCTTTTTCTGCCGGTTAGGTTGTCGAGGGCTGATTTCTTTTCCTGTGATAAAAAGCCTTCTGTTTCGACCACCAAACATTTCAGGGGAGCAGTTGCAACCGTTTGGCAGCATTTTTGAGTCAATTGGAGAACTTCAGATTTTTGATGAAATTGTGACCCCGGGGCTTAGGGATTTTTTCAAAAAATCTTTTTCTGCCGGTTAAGTTGTCGAGGGCTGATTTCTTTTCCTGTGATAAAAAGCCTTCTGTTTTGACCACCAAACCTTTCAGGGGAGCAGTTGCAACCGTTTGGCACCATTTTTGAGTCAATTGGAGAACTTCAGATTTTTGATGAAATTGTGACCCCGGGGCTTAGGGATTTTTTCAAAAAATCTTTTTCTGCCGGTTAAGTTGTCGAGGGCTGATTTCTTTTCCTGTGATAAAAAGCCTTCTGTTTCGAACACCAAACCTTTCAGGGGAGCAGTTGCAACCGTTTGGCAGCATTTTTGAGTGAATTGCCGAAAGTCAGATTTTTGCTGAAATTGTGACCCCGGGGCTTAGGGATTTTTTCAAAAAATCTTTTTCTGCCGGTTAAGTTGTCGAGGGCTGATTTCTTTTCCTGTGATAAAAAGCCTTCTGTTTCGACCGCCAAACCTTTCAGGGGAGCATTTGAAACCTTTTGGCACCATTTTTGAGTGAATTGCCGAAAGTCAGATTTTTGCTGAAATTGTGACCCCGGGGCTTAGGGATTTTTTCAAAAAATCTTTTTCTGCCGGTTAAGTTGTCGAGGGCTGATTTTTTTTCCTGTGATAAAAAGCCTTCTGTTTCGACCACCAAACCTTTCAGGGGAGCAGTTGCAACCGTTTCTACCGGTTAAGTTGTCGAGGGCTGATTTCTTTTCCAGTGATAAAAAGCCTTCTGTTTCGACCACCAAACCTTTCAGGGGAGCATTTGAAACCTTTTGGCACCATTTTTGAGTGAATTGCCGAAAGTCAGATTTTCGCTGAAATTGTGACCCCGGGGTTAGGGATTTTTTCAAAAAATCTTTTTCTGCCGGTTAAGTTGTTGAGGGCTGATTTCTATTCCGGTGATAAAAAGCCTTCTGTTTTGACCACCAAACCTTTCAGGGGAGCAGTTGCAACCGTTTGGTAGCATTTTTGAGTCAATTGGAGAACTTCAGATTTTTGATGAAATTGTGACCCCGGGGCTTAGGGATTTTTTAAAAAAATCTTTTTTTGCCGGTTAAGTTGTCGAAGGCTGATTTCTTTTCCTGTGATAAAAAGCCTTCTGTTTCGACCACCAAACCTTTCAGGGGAGCATTTGAAACCTTTTGGCACCATTTTGGAGTGAATTGCCGAAAGTCAGATTTTTGCTGAAATTGTGACCCCGGGGTTAGGGATTTTTTCAAAAAATCTTTTTCTGCCGGTTAAGTTGTCGAGGGCTGATTTCTTTTCCTGTGATAAAAAGCCTTCTGTTTCGACCACCCAACCTTTCAGGGGAGCATTTGAAACCTTTTGGCACCATTTTTGAATGAATTGCCGAAAGTCAGATTTTTGCTGAAATTGTGACCCCGGGGCTTAGGGATTTTTTCAAAAAATCTTTTTCTGCCGGTTAAGTTGTCGAGGGCTGATTTCTTTTCCTGTGATAAAAAGCCTTCTGTTTCGACCACCAAACCTTTCAGGGGAGCATTTGAAACCTTTTGGCACCATTTTTGAGTGAATTGCCGAAAGTCAGATTTTTGCTGAAATTGTGACCCCGGGGCTTAGGGATTTTTTCAAACAATCTTTTTCTGCCGGTTAAGTTGTCGAGGGCTGATTTTTTTTCCTGTGATAAAAAGCCTTCTGTTTCGACCACCAAACCTTTCAGGGGAGCAGTTGCAACCGTTTCTGCCGGTTAAGTTGTCGAGGGCTGATTTCTTTTCCAGTGATAAAAAGCCTTCTGTTTCGACCACCAAACCTTTCAGGGGAGCATTTGAAACCTTTTGGCACCATTTTTGAGTGAATTGCCGAAAGTCAGATTTTTGCTGAAATTGTGACCCCGGGGTTAGGGATTTTTTCAAAAAATCTTTTTCTGCCTGTTAAGTTGTCGAGGGCTGATTTCTTTTCCTGTGATAAAAAGCCTTCTGTTTCGACCACCAAACCTTTCAGGGGAGGAGTTGCAACCGTTTGGCAGCATTTTTGAGTCAATTGGAGAACTTCAGATTTTTGATGAAATTGTGACCCCGGGGCTTAGGGATTTTTTCAAAAAATCTTTTTCTGCCGGTTAAGTTGTCGAGAGCTGATTTCTTTTCCTGTGATAAAAAGCCTTCTGTTTCGACCACCAAACCTTTCAGTGGAGCATTCGAAACCTTTTGGCACCATTTTTGAGTGAATTGCCGAAAGTCAGATTTTTGCTGAAATTGTGACCCCGGGGCTTAGGGATTTTTTCAAAAAATCTTTATCTGCCGGTTAAGTTCTCGAGGGCTGATTTCTTTTCCTGTGATAAAAAGCCTTCTGTTTCGACCACCAAACCTTTCAGGGGAGCATTTGAAACCTTTTGGCACCATTTTGGAGTGAATTGCCGAAAGTCAGATTTTTGCTGAAATTGTGACCCCGGGGTTAGGGATTTTTTCAAAAAATCTTTTTCTGCCGGTTAAGTTGTCGAGGGCTGATTTCTTTTCCTGTGATAAAAAGCCTTCTGTTTCGACCACCAAACCTTTCAGGGGAGCATTTGAAACCTTTTGGCACCATTTTTGAATGAATTGCCGAAAGTCAGATTTTTGCTGAAATTGTGACCCCGGGGCTTAGGGATTTTTTCAAAAAATCTTTTTCTGCCGGTTAAGTTGTCGAGGGCTGATTTCTTTTCCTGTGATAAAAAGCCTTCTGTTTCGACCACCAAACCTTTCAGGGGAGCATTCGAAACCTTTTGGCACCATTTTTGAGTGAATTGCCGAAAGTCAGATTTTTGCTGAAATTGTGACCCCGGGGCTTAGGGATTTTTTCAAACAATCTTTTTCTGCCGGTTAAGTTGTCGAGGGCTGATTTTTTTTCCTGTGATAAAAAGCCTTCTGTTTCGACCACCAAACCTTTCAGGGGAGCAGTTGCAACCGTTTCTGCCGGTTAAGTTGTCGAGGGCTGATTTCTTTTCCAGTGATAAAAAGCCTTCTGTTTCGACCACCAAACCTTTCAGGGGAGCATTTGAAACCTTTTGGCACCATTTTTGAGTGAATTGCCGAAAGTCAGATTTTTGCTGAAATTGTGACCCCGGGGTTAGGGATTTTTTCAAAAAATCTTTTTCTGCCTGTTAAGTTGTCGAGGGCTGATTTCTTTTCCTGTGATAAAAAGCCTTCTGTTTCGACCACCAAACCTTTCAGGGGAGGAGTTGCAACCGTTTGGCAGCATTTTTGAGTCAATTGGAGAACTTCAGATTTTTGATGAAATTGTGACCCCGGGGCTTAGGGATTTTTTCAAAAAATCTTTTTCTGCCGGTTAAGTTGTCGAGAGCTGATTTCTTTTCCTGTGATAAAAAGCCTTCTGTTTCGACCACCAAACCTTTCAGTGGAGCATTCGAAACCTTTTGGCACCATTTTTGAGTGAATTGCCGAAAGTCAGATTTTTGCTGAAATTGTGACCCCGGGGCTTAGGGATTTTTTCAAAAAATCTTTTTCTGCCGGTTAAGTTCTCGAGGGCTGATTTCTTTTCCTGTGATAAAAAGCCTTCTGTTTCGACCGCCAAACCTTTCAGGGGAGCATTTGAAACCTTTTGGCACCATTTTTGAGTGAATTGCCGAAAGTCAG
The DNA here is from genome assembly GCF_965153285.1 of Podarcis tiliguerta. NCBI lineage: Eukaryota > Metazoa > Chordata > Lepidosauria > Squamata > Lacertidae > Podarcis > Podarcis tiliguerta. Next base: position 29,289 of record NW_028148673.1, on the reverse strand, counting down.
ATTTTTGCTGAAATTGTGACCCCGGGGCTTAGGGATTTTTTCAAAAAATCTTTTTCTGCCGGTTAAGTTGTCGAGGGCTGATTTTTTTTCCTGAGATAAAAAGCCTTCTGTTTCGACCATCAAACCTTTCAGGGGAGCATTTGAAACCTTTTGCCACCATTTTTGAATGAATTGCCGAAAGTCAGATTTTTGCTGAAATTGTGACCCCGGGGCTTAGGGATTTTTTCAAAAAATCTTTTTCTGCCGGTTAAGTTGTCGAGGGCTGATTTCTTTTCCTGTGATAAAAAGCCTTCTGTTTCGAACACCAAACCTTTCAGGGGAGCAGTTGCAACCGTTTGGCAGCATTTTTGAGTCAATTGGAGAACTTCAGATTTTTGATGAAATTGTGACCCCGGGGCTTAGGGATTTTTTTAAAAAATCTTTTTTTGCCGGTTAAGTTGTCGAAGGCTGATTTCTTTTCCTGTGATAAAAAGCCTTCTGTTTCGACCACCAAACCTTTCAGGGGAGCATTTGAAACCTTTTGGCACCATTTTTGAATGAATTGCCGAAAGTCAGATTTTTGCTGAAATTGTGACCCCGGGGCTTCGGGATTTTTTCAAAAAATCTTTTTCTGCCGGTTAAGTTGTCGAGGGCTGATTTCTTTTCCTGTGATAAAAAGCCTTCTGTTTCGACCACCAAACCTTTCAGGGGAGCATTTGAAACCTTTTGGCACCATTTTGGAGTGAATTGCCGAAAGTCAGATTTTTGCTGAAATTGTGACCCCGGGGTTAGGGATTTTTTCAAAAAATCTTTTTCTGCCGGTTAAGTTGTCGAGGGCTGATTTCTTTTCCTGTGATAAAAAGCCTTCTGTTTCGACCACCAAACCTTTCAGGGGAGCATTTGAAACCTTTTGGCACCATTTTTGAATGAATTGCCGAAAGTCAGATTTTTGCTGAAATTGTGACCCCGGGGGTTAGGGATTTTTTCAAAAAATCTTTTTCTGCCGGTTAAGTTGTCGAGGGCTGATTTCTTTTCCTGTGATAAAAAGCCTTCTGTTTCGACCACCAAACCTTTCAGGGGAGGAGTTGCAACCGTTTGGCAGCATTTTTGAGTCAATTGGAGAACTTCAGATTTTTGCTGAAATTGTGACCCCGGGGCTTAGGGATTTTTTCAAAAAATCTTTTTCTGCCGGTTAAGTTGTCGAGAGCTGATTTCTTTTCCTGTGATAAAAAGCCTTCTGTTTCGACCACCAAACCTTTCAGGGGAGGAGTTGCAACCGTTTGGCAGCATTTTTGAGTCAATTGGAGAACTTCAGATTTTTGATGAAATTGTGACCCCGGGGCTTAGGGATTTTTTCAAAAAATCTTTTTCTGCCGGTTAAGTTGTCGAGGGCTGATTTCTTTTCCTGTGATAAAAAGCCTTCTGTTTCGACCACCAAACCTTTCAGTGGAGCATTCGAAACCTTTTGGCACCATTTTTGAGTGAATTGCCGAAAGTCAGATTTTTGCTGAAATTGTGACCCCGGGGCTTAGGGATTTTTTCAAAAAATCTTTTTCTGCCGGTTAAGTTCTCGAGGGCTGATTTCTTTTCCTGTGATAAAAAGCCTTCTGTTTCGACCGCCAAACCTTTCAGGGGAGCATTTGAAACCTTTTGGCACCATTTTTGAGTGAATTGCCGAAAGTCAGATTTTTGCTGAAATTGTGACCCCGGGGCTTAGGGATTTTTTCAAAAAATCTTTTTCTGCCGGTTAAGTTGTCGAGGGCTGATTTTTTTTCCTGTGATAAAAAGCCTTCTGTTTCGACCATCAAACCTTTCAGGGGAGCATTTGAAACCTTTTGCCACCATTTTTGAATGAATTGCCGAAAGTCAGATTTTTGCTGAAATTGTGCCCCGGGGCTTAGGGATTTTTTCAAAAAATCTTTTTCTGCCGGTTAAGTTGTCGAGGGCTGATTTCTTTTCCTGTGATAAAAAGCCTTCTGTTTCGAACACCAAACCTTTCAGGGGAGCAGTTGCAACCGTTTGGCAGCATTTTTGAGTGAATTGCCGAAAGTCAGATTTTTGCTGAAATTGTGACCCCGGGGCTTAGGGATTTTTTCAAAAAATCTTTTTCTGCCGGTTAAGTTCTCGAGGGCTGATTTCTTTTCCTGTGATAAAAAGCCTTCTGTTTCGACCGCCAAACCTTTCAGGGGAGCATTTGAAACCTTTTGGCACCATTTTTGAGTGAATTGCCGAAAGTCAGATTTTTGCTGAAATTGTGACCCCGGGGCTTAGGGATTTTTTCAAAAAATCTTTTTCTGCCGGTTAAGTTGTCGAGGGCTGATTTTTTTTCCTGTGATAAAAAGCCTTCTGTTTCGACCACCAAACCTTTCAGGGGAGCATTTGAAACCTTTTGCCACCATTTTTGAATGAATTGCCGAAAGTCAGATTTTTGCTGAAATTGTGACCCCGGGGCTTAGGGATTTTTTCAAAAAATCTTTTTCTGCCGGTTAAGTTGTCGAGGGCTGATTTCTTTTCCTGTGATAAAAAGCCTTCTGTTTCGAACACCAAACCTTTCAGGGGAGCAGTTGCAACCGTTTGGCAGCATTTTTGAGTGAATTGCCGAAAGTCAGATTTTTGCTGAAATTGTGACCCCGGGGCTTAGGGATTTTTTCAAAAAATCTTTTTCTGCCGGTTAAGTTGTCGAGGGCTGATTTCTTTTCCTGTGATAAAAAGCCTTCTGTTTCGACCGCCAAACCTTTCAGGGGAGCATTTGAAACCTTTTGGCACCATTTTTGAGTGAATTGCCGAAAGTCAGATTTTTGCTGAAATTGTGACCCCGGGGCTTAGGGATTTTTTCAAAAAATCTTTTTCTGCCGGTTAAGTTGTCGAGGGCTGATTTTTTTTCCTGTGATAAAAAGCCTTCTGTTTCGACCACCAAACCTTTCAGGGGAGCAGTTGCAACCGTTTCTACCGGTTAAGTTGTCGAGGGCTGATTTCTTTTCCAGTGATAAAAAGCCTTCTGTTTCGACCACCAAACCTTTCAGGGGAGCATTTGAAACCTTTTGGCACCATTTTTGAGTGAATTGCCGAAAGTCAGATTTTCGCTGAAATTGTGACCCCGGGGTTAGGGATTTTTTCAAAAAATCTTTTTCTGCCGGTTAAGTTGTTGAGGGCTGATTTCTATTCCGGTGATAAAAAGCCTTCTGTTTTGACCACCAAACCTTTCAGGGGAGCAGTTGCAACCGTTTGGCAGCATTTTTGAGTCAATTGGAGAACTTCACATTTTTTATGAAATTGTGACCCCGGGGCTTAGGGATTTTTTCAAAAAATCTTTTTCTGCCGGTTAAGTTGTCGAGGGCTGATTTCTTTTCCTGTGATAAAAAGCCTTCTGTTTCGACCACCAAACCTTTCAGGGGAGCATTCGAAACCTTTTGGCACCATTTTTGAGTGAATTGCCGAAAGTCAGATTTTTGCTGAAATTGTGACCCCGGGGCTTAGGGATTTTTTCAAACAATCTTTTTCTGCCGGTTAAGTTGTCGAGGGCTGATTTTTTTTTCCTGTGATAAAAAGCCTTCTGTTTCGACCACCAAACCTTTCAGGGGAGCATTTGAAACCTTTTGGCACCATTTTTGAGTGAATTGCCGAAAGTCAGATTTTTGCTGAAATTGTGACCCCGGGGTTAGGGATTTTTTCAAAAAATCTTTTTCTGCCTGTTAAGTTGTCGAGGGCTGATTTCTTTTCCTGTGATAAAAAGCCTTCTGTTTCGACCACCAAACCTTTCAGGGGAGGAGTTGCAACCGTTTGGCAGCATTTTTGAGTCAATTGGAGAACTTCAGATTTTTGCTGAAATTGTGACCCCGGGGCTTAGGGATTTTTTCAAAAAATCTTTTTCTGCCGGTTAAGTTGTCGAGAGCTGATTTCTTTTCCTGTGATAAAAAGCCTTCTGTTTCGACCACCAAACCTTTCAGGGGAGGAGTTGCAACCGTTTGGCAGCATTTTTGAGTCAATTGGAGAACTTCAGATTTTTGATGAAATTGTGACCCCGGGGCTTAGGGATTTTTTCAAAAAATCTTTTTCTGCCGGTTAAGTTGTCGAGAGCTGATTTCTTTTCCTGTGATAAAAAGCCTTCTGTTTCGAACACCAAACCTTTCAGGGGAGCATTTGAAACCTTTTGCCACCATTTTTGAATGAATTGCCGAAAGTCAGATTTTTGCTGAAATTGTGCCCCGGGGCTTAGGGATTTTTTCAAAAAATCTTTTTCTGCCGGTTAAGTTGTCGAGGGCTGATTTCTTTTCCTGTGATAAAAAGCCTTCTGTTTCGAACACCAAACCTTTCAGGGGAGCAGTTGCAACCGTTTGGCAGCATTTTTGAGTGAATTGCCGAAAGTCAGATTTTTGCTGAAATTGTGACCCCGGGGCTTAGGGATTTTTTCAAAAAATCTTTTTCTGCCGGTTAAGTTCTCGAGGGCTGATTTCTTTTCCTGTGATAAAAAGCCTTCTGTTTCGACCGCCAAACCTTTCAGGGGAGCATTTGAAACCTTTTGGCACCATTTTTGAGTGAATTGCCGAAAGTCAGATTTTTGCTGAAATTGTGACCCCGGGGCTTAGGGATTTTTTCAAAAAATCTTTTTCTGCCGGTTAAGTTGTCGAGGGCTGATTTTTTTTCCTGTGATAAAAAGCCTTCTGTTTCGACCACCAAACCTTTCAGGGGAGCATTTGAAACCTTTTGCCACCATTTTTGAATGAATTGCCGAAAGTCAGATTTTTGCTGAAATTGTGACCCCGGGGCTTAGGGATTTTTTCAAAAAATCTTTTTCTGCCGGTTAAGTTGTCGAGGGCTGATTTCTTTTCCTGTGATAAAAAGCCTTCTGTTTCGAACACCAAACCTTTCAGGGGAGCAGTTGCAACCGTTTGGCAGCATTTTTGAGTGAATTGCCGAAAGTCAGATTTTTGCTGAAATTGTGACCCCGGGGCTTAGGGATTTTTTCAAAAAATCTTTTTCTGCCGGTTAAGTTGTCGAGGGCTGATTTCTTTTCCTGTGATAAAAAGCCTTCTGTTTCGACCGCCAAACCTTTCAGGGGAGCATTTGAAACCTTTTGGCACCATTTTTGAGTGAATTGCCGAAAGTCAGATTTTTGCTGAAATTGTGACCCCGGGGCTTAGGGATTTTATCAAAAAATCTTTTTCTGCCGGTTAAGTTGTCGAGGGCTGATTTTTTTTCCTGTGATAAAAAGCCTTCTGTTTCGACCACCAAACCTTTCAGGGGAGCAGTTGCAACCGTTTCTACCGGTTAAGTTGTCGAGGGCTGATTTCTTTTCCAGTGATAAAAAGCCTTCTGTTTCGACCACCAAACCTTTCAGGGGAGCATTTGAAACCTTTTGGCACCATTTTTGAGTGAATTGCCGAAAGTCAGATTTTCGCTGAAATTGTGACCCCGGGGTTAGGGATTTTTTCAAAAAATCTTTTTCTGCCGGTTAAGTTGTTGAGGGCTGATTTCTATTCCGGTGATAAAAAGCCTTCTGTTTTGACCACCAAACCTTTCAGGGGAGCAGTTGCAACCGTTTGGCAGCATTTTTGAGTCAATTGGAGAACTTCACATTTTTTATGAAATTGTGACCCCGGGGCTTAGGGATTTTTTCAAAAAATCTTTTTCTGCCGGTTAAGTTGTCGAGGGCTGATTTCTTTTCCAGTGAGAAAAAGCCTTCTGTTTCGACCACCAAACCTTTCAGGGGAGCATTTGAAACCTTTTGGCACCATTTTTGAGTGAATTGCCGAAAGTCAGATTTTTGCTGAAATTGTGACCCCGGGGTTAGGGATTTTTTCAAAAAATCTTTTTCTGCCGGTTATGTTGTCGAGGGCTGATTTCTTTTCCTGTGATAAAAAGCCTTCTGTTTCGACCACCAAACCTTTCAGGGGAGGAGTTGCAACCGTTTGGCAGCATTTTTGAGTCAATTGGAGAACTTCAGATTTTTGATGAAATTGTGACCCCGGGGCTTAGGGATTTTTTCAAAAAATCTTTTTCTGCCGGTTAAGTTGTCGAGGGCTGATTTCTTTTCCTGTGATAAAAAGCCTTCTGTTTCGACCACCAAACCTTTCAGGGGAGCATTTGAAACCTTTTGGCACCATTTTTGAGTGAATTGCCGAAAGTCAGATTTTTGCTGAAATTGTGACCCCGGGGCTTAGGGATTTTTTCAAAAAATCTTTTTCTGCCGGTTAAGTTGTCGAGGGCTGATTTTTTTCCTGTGATAAAAAGCCTTCTGTTTCGACCACCAAACCTTTCAGGGGAGCAGTTGCAACCGTTTGGCAGCATTTTTGAGTCAATTGGAGAACTTCAGATTTTTGATGAAATTGTGACCCCGGGGCTGAGGGATTTTTTCAAAAAATCTTTTTCTGCCGATTAAGTTGTCGAGGGCTGATTTCTTTTCCAGTGATAAAAAGCCTTCTGTTTCGACCACCAAACCTTTCAGGGGAGCATTTGAAACCTTTTGGCACCATTTTTGAATGAATTGCCGAAAGTCAGATTTTTGCTGAAATTGTGACCCCGGGGTTAGGGATTTTTTCAAAAAATCTTTTTCTGCCGGTTATGTTGTCGAGGGCTGATTTCTTTTCCTGTGATAAAAAGCCTTCTGTTTCGACCACCAAACCTTTCAGGGGAGGAGTTGCAACCGTTTGGCAGCATTTTTGAGTCAATTGGAGAACTTCAGATTTTTGATGAAATTGTGACCCCGGGGCTTAGGGATTTTTTCAAAAAATCTTTTTCTGCCGGTTAAGTTGTCGAGGGCTGATTTCTTTTCCTGTGATAAAAAGCCTTCTGTTTCGACCACCAAACCTTTCAGGGGAGCATTTGAAACCTTTTGCCACCATTTTTGAATGAATTGCCGAAAGTCAGATTTTTGCTGAAATTGTGACCCCGGGGCTTAGGGATTTTTTCAAAAAATCTTTTTCTGCCGGTTAAGTTGTCGAGGGCTGATTTCTTTTCCTGTGATAAAAAGCCTTCTGTTTCGACCACCAAACCTTTCAGGGGAGGAGTTGCAACCGTTTGGCAGCATTTTTGAGTCAATTGGAGAACTTCAGATTTTTGCTGAAATTGTGACCCCGGGGCTTAGGGATTTTTTCAAAAAATCTTTTTCTGCCGGTTAAGTTGTCGAGAGCTGATTTCTTTTCCTGTGATAAAAAGCCTTCTGTTTCGACCACCAAACCTTTCAGGGGAGGAGTTGCAACCGTTTGGCAGCATTTTTGAGTCAATTGGAGAACTTCAGATTTTTGATGAAATTGTGACCCCGGGGCTTAGGGATTTTTTCAAAAAATCTTTTTCTGCCGGTTAAGTTGTCGAGGGCTGATTTCTTTTCCTGTGATAAAAAGCCTTCTGTTTCGACCACCAAACCTTTCAGTGGAGCATTCGAAACCTTTTGGCACCATTTTTGAGTGAATTGCCGAAAGTCAGATTTTTGCTGAAATTGTGACCCCGGGGCTTAGGGATTTTTTCAAAAAATCTTTTTCTGCCGGTTAAGTTCTCGAGGGCTGATTTCTTTTCCTGTGATAAAAAGCCTTCTGTTTCGACCGCCAAACCTTTCAGGGGAGCATTTGAAACCTTTTGGCACCATTTTTGAGTGAATTGCCGAAAGTCAGATTTTTGCTGAAATTGTGACCCCGGGGCTTAGGGATTTTTTCAAAAAATCTTTTTCTGCCGGTTAAGTTGTCGAGGGCTGATTTTTTTTCCTGTGATAAAAAGCCTTCTGTTTCGACCATCAAACCTTTCAGGGGAGCATTTGAAACCTTTTGCCACCATTTTTGAATGAATTGCCGAAAGTCAGATTTTTGCTGAAATTGTGCCCCGGGGCTTAGGGATTTTTTCAAAAAATCTTTTTCTGCCGGTTAAGTTGTCGAGGGCTGATTTCTTTTCCTGTGATAAAAAGCCTTCTGTTTCGAACACCAAACCTTTCAGGGGAGCAGTTGCAACCGTTTGGCAGCATTTTTGAGTGAATTGCCGAAAGTCAGATTTTTGCTGAAATTGTGACCCCGGGGCTTAGGGATTTTTTCAAAAAATCTTTTTCTGCCGGTTAAGTTCTCGAGGGCTGATTTCTTTTCCTGTGATAAAAAGCCTTCTGTTTCGACCGCCAAACCTTTCAGGGGAGCATTTGAAACCTTTTGGCACCATTTTTGAGTGAATTGCCGAAAGTCAGATTTTTGCTGAAATTGTGACCCCGGGGCTTAGGGATTTTTTCAAAAAATCTTTTTCTGCCGGTTAAGTTGTCGAGGGCTGATTTTTTTTCCTGTGATAAAAAGCCTTCTGTTTCGACCACCAAACCTTTCAGGGGAGCATTTGAAACCTTTTGCCACCATTTTTGAATGAATTGCCGAAAGTCAGATTTTTGCTGAAATTGTGACCCCGGGGCTTAGGGATTTTTTCAAAAAATCTTTTTCTGCCGGTTAAGTTGTCGAGGGCTGATTTCTTTTCCTGTGATAAAAAGCCTTCTGTTTCGAACACCAAACCTTTCAGGGGAGCAGTTGCAACCGTTTGGCAGCATTTTTGAGTGAATTGCCGAAAGTCAGATTTTTGCTGAAATTGTGACCCCGGGGCTTAGGGATTTTTTCAAAAAATCTTTTTCTGCCGGTTAAGTTGTCGAGGGCTGATTTCTTTTCCTGTGATAAAAAGCCTTCTGTTTCGACCGCCAAACCTTTCAGGGGAGCATTTGAAACCTTTTGGCACCATTTTTGAGTGAATTGCCGAAAGTCAGATTTTTGCTGAAATTGTGACCCCGGGGCTTAGGGATTTTTTCAAAAAATCTTTTTCTGCCGGTTAAGTTGTCGAGGGCTGATTTTTTTTCCTGTGATAAAAAGCCTTCTGTTTCGACCACCAAACCTTTCAGGGGAGCAGTTGCAACCGTTTCTACCGGTTAAGTTGTCGAGGGCTGATTTCTTTTCCAGTGATAAAAAGCCTTCTGTTTCGACCACCAAACCTTTCAGGGGAGCATTTGAAACCTTTTGGCACCATTTTTGAGTGAATTGCCGAAAGTCAGATTTTCGCTGAAATTGTGACCCCGGGGTTAGGGATTTTTTCAAAAAATCTTTTTCTGCCGGTTAAGTTGTTGAGGGCTGATTTCTATTCCGGTGATAAAAAGCCTTCTGTTTGGACCACCAAACCTTTCAGGGGAGCAGTTGCAACCGTTTGGCAGCATTTTTGAGTCAATTGGAGAACTTCACATTTTTTATGAAATTGTGACCCCGGGGCTTAGGGATTTTTTCAAAAAATCTTTTTCTGCCGGTTAAGTTGTCGAGGGCTGATTTCTTTTCCAGTGAGAAAAAGCCTTCTGTTTCGACCACCAAACCTTTCAGGGGAGCATTTGAAACCTTTTGGCACCATTTTTGAGTGAATTGCCGAAAGTCAGATTTTTGCTGAAATTGTGACCCCGGGGTTAGGGATTTTTTCAAAAAATCTTTTTCTGCCGGTTATGTTGTCGAGGGCTGATTTCTTTTCCTGTGATAAAAAGCCTTCTGTTTCGACCACCAAACCTTTCAGGGGAGGAGTTGCAACCGTTTGGCAGCATTTTTGAGTCAATTGGAGAACTTCAGATTTTTGATGAAATTGTGACCCCGGGGCTTAGGGATTTTTTCAAAAAATCTTTTTCTGCCGGTTAAGTTGTCGAGGGCTGATTTCTTTTCCTGTGATAAAAAGCCTTCTGTTTCGACCACCAAACCTTTCAGGGGAGCATTTGAAACCTTTTGGCACCATTTTTGAGTGAATTGCCGAAAGTCAGATTTTTGCTGAAATTGTGACCCCGGGGCTTAGGGATTTTTTCAAAAAATCTTTTTCTGCCGGTTAAGTTGTCGAGGGCTGATTTTTTTCCTGTGATAAAAAGCCTTCTGTTTCGACCACCAAACCTTTCAGGGGAGCAGTTGCAACCGTTTGGCAGCATTTTTGAGTCAATTGGAGAACTTCAGATTTTTGATGAAATTGTGACCCCGGGGCTGAGGGATTTTTTCAAAAAATCTTTTTCTGCCGATTAAGTTGTCGAGGGCTGATTTCTTTTCCAGTGATAAAAAGCCTTCTGTTTCGACCACCAAACCTTTCAGGGGAGCATTTGAAACCTTTTGGCACCATTTTTGAATGAATTGCCGAAAGTCAGATTTTTGCTGAAATTGTGACCCCGGGGTTAGGGATTTTTTCAAAAAATCTTTTTCTGCCGGTTATGTTGTCGAGGGCTGATTTCTTTTCCTGTGATAAAAAGCCTTCTGTTTCGACCACCAAACCTTTCAGGGGAGGAGTTGCAACCGTTTGGCAGCATTTTTGAGTCAATTGGAGAACTTCAGATTTTTGATGAAATTGTGACCCCGGGGCTTAGGGATTTTTTCAAAAAATCTTTTTCTGCCGGTTAAGTTGTCGAGGGCTGATTTCTTTTCCTGTGATAAAAAGCCTTCTGTTTCGACCACCAAACCTTTCAGGGGAGCATTTGAAACCTTTTGCCACCATTTTTGAATGAATTGCCGAAAGTCAGATTTTTGCTGAAATTGTGACCCCGGGGCTTAGGGATTTTTTCAAAAAATCTTTTTCTGCCGGTTAAGTTGTCGAGGGCTGATTTCTTTTCCTGTGATAAAAAGCCTTCTGTTTCGACCACCAAACCTTTCAGGGGAGGAGTTGCAACCGTTTGGCAGCATTTTTGAGTCAATTGGAGAACTTCAGATTTTTGATGAAATTGTGACCCCGGGGCTTAGGGATTTTTTAAAAAAATCTTTTTTTGCCGGTTAAGTTGTCGAAGGCTGATTTCTTTTCCTGTGATAAAAAGCCTTCTGTTTCGACCACCAAACCTTTCAGGGGAGCATTTGAAACCTTTTGGCACCATTTTTGAATGAATTGCCGAAAGTCAGATTTTTGATGAAATTGTGACCCCGGGGCTTCGGGATTTTTTCAAAAAATCTTTTTCTGCCGGTTAAGTTGTCGAGGGCTGATTTCTTTTCCTGTGATAAAAAGCCTTCTGTTTCGACCACCAAACCTTTCAGGGGAGCATTTGAAACCTTTTGGCACCATTTTGGAGTGAATTGCCGAAAGTCAGATTTTTGCTGAAATTGTGACCCCGGGGCTTAGGGATTTTTTCAAAAAATCTTTTTCTGCCGGTTAAGTTGTCGAGGGCTGATTTCTTTTCCTGTGATAAAAAGCCTTCTGTTTCGACCACCAAACCTTTCAGGGGAGCATTTGAAACCTTTTGGCACCATTTTTGAATGAATTGCCGAAAGTCAGATTTTTGCTGAAATTGTGACCCCGGGGCTTAGGGATTTTTTCAAAAAATCTTTTTCTGCCGGTTAAGTTGTCGAGGGCTGATTTCTTTTCCTGTGATAAAAAGCCTTCTGTTTCGACCACCAAACCTTTCAGGGGAGCATTCGAAACCTTTTGGCACCATTTTTGAGTGAATTGCCGAAAGTCAGATTTTTGCTGAAATTGTGACCCCGGGGCTTAGGGATTTTTTCAAAAAATCTTTTTCTGCCGGTTAAGTTGTCGAGGGCTGATTTCTTTTCCAGTGATAAAAAGCCTTCTGTTTCGACCGCCAAACCTTTCAGGGGAGCATTTGAAACCTTTTGGCACCATTTTTGAGTGAATTGCCGAAAGTCAGATTTTTGCTGAAATTGTGACCCCGGGGCTTAGGGATTTTTTCAAAAAATCTTTTTCTGCCGGTTAAGTTGTCGAGGGCTGATTTTTTTTCCTGTGATAAAAAGCCTTCTGTTTCGACCACCAAACCTTTCAGGGGAGCATTTGAAACCTTTTGCCACCATTTTTGAATGAATTGCCGAAAGTCAGATTTTTGCTGAAATTGTGACCCCGGGGCTTAGGGATTTTTTCAAAAAATCTTTTTCTGCCGGTTAAGTTGTCGAGGGCTGATTTTTTTCCTGTGATAAAAAGCCTTCTGTTTCGACCACCAAACCTTTCAGGGGAGGAGTTGCAACCGTTTGGCAGCATTTTTGAGTCAATTGGAGAACTTCAGATTTTTGATGAAATTGTGACCCCGGGGCTGAGGGATTTTTTCAAAAAATCTTTTTCTGCCGGTTAAGTTGTCGGGGGCTGATTTCTTTTCCAGTGATAAAAAGCCTTCTGTTTCGACCACCAAACCTTTCAGGGGAGCATTTGAAACCTTTTGGCACCATTTTTGAGTGAATTGCCGAAAGTCAGATTTTTGCTGAAATTGTGTCCCCGGGGTTAGGGATTTTTTCAAAAAATCTTTTTCTGCCGGTTAAGTTGTCGAGGGCTGATTTCTTTTCCTGTGATAAAAAGCCTTCTGTTTCGACCACCAAACCTTTCAGGGGAGCAGTTGCAACCGTTTGGCAGCATTTTTGAGTGAATTGCCGAAAGTCAGTTTTTTGCTGAAATTGTGACCCCGGGGCTTAGGGATTTTTTCAAAAAATCTTTTTCTGCCGGTTACGTTGTCGAGGGCTGATTTCTTTTCCAGTGATAAAAAGCCTTCTGTTTCGACCGCCAAACCTTTCAGGGGAGCATTTGAAACGTTTTGGCACCATTTTTGAATGAATTGCCGAAAGTAAGATTTTTGCTGAAATTGTGACCCCGGGGCTTAGGGATTTTTTCAAAAAATCTTTTTCTGCCGGTTAAGTTGTCGAGGGCTGATTTCTATTCCGGTGATAAAAAGCCTTCTGTTTTGACCACCAAACCCTTCAGGGGAGCAGTTGCAACCGTTTGGCAGCATTTTTGAGTCAATTGGAGAACTTCACATTTTTTATGAAATTGTGACCCCGGGGCTTAGGGATTTTTTCAAAAAATCTTTTTCTGCCGGTTAAGTTGTCGAGGGCTGATTTCTTTTCCTGTGATAAAAAGCCTTCTGTTTCGACCGCCAAACCTTTCAGGGGAGCATTTGAAACCTTTTGGCACCATTTTTGAGTGAATTGCCGAAAGTCAGATTTTTGCTGAAATTGTGACCCCGGGGCTTAGGGATTTTTTCAAAAAATCTTTTTCTGCCGGTTAAGTTGTCGAGGGCTGATTTTTTTCCTGTGATAAAAAGCCTTCTGTTTCGACCACCAAACCTTTCAGGGGAGCAGTTGCAACCGTTTGGCAGCATTTTTGAGTCAATTGGAGAACTTCAGATTTTTGATGAAATTGTGACCCCGGGGCTGAGGGATTTTTTCAAAAAATCTTTTTCTGCCGGTTAAGTTGTCGGGGGCTGATTTCTTTTCCAGTGATAAAAAGCCTTCTGTTTCGACCACCAAACCTTTCAGGGGAGCATTTGAAACCTTTTGGCACCATTTTTGATTGAATTGCCGAAAGTCAGATTTTTGCTGAAATTGTGACCCCAGGGTTAGGGATTTTTTCAAAAAATCTTTTTCTGCCGGTTAAGTTGTCGAGGGCTGATTTCTTTTCCTGTGATAAAAAGCCTTCTGTTTCGACCACCAAACCTTTCAGGGGAACATTTGAAACCTTTTGGCACCATTTTTGAATGAATTGCCGAAAGTCAGATTTTTGCTGAAATTGTGACCCCGGGGCTTAGGGATTTTTTCAAAAAATCTTTTTCTGCCGGTTAAGTTGTCGAGGGCTGATTTCTTTTCCTGTGATAAAAAGCCTTCTGTTTCGACCACCAAACCTTTCAGGGGAGCATTCGAAACCTTTTGGCACCATTTTTGAGTGAATTGCCGAAAGTCAGATTTTTGCTGAAATTGTGACCCCGGGGCTTAGGGATTTTTTCAAAAAATCTTTTTCTGCCGGTTAAGTTGTCGAGGGCTGATTTCTTTTCCTGTGATAAAAAGCCTTCTGTTTCGACCGCCAAACCTTTCAGGGGAGCATTTGAAACCTTTTGGCACCATTTTTGAGTGAATTGCCGAAAGTCAGATTTTTGCTGAAATTGTGACCCCGGGGCTTAGGGATTTTTTCAAAAAATCTTTTTCTGCCGGTTAAGTTGTCGAGGGCTGATTTTTTTTCCTGTGATAAAAAGCCTTCTGTTTCGACCACCAAACCTTTCAGGGGAGCAGTTGCAACAGTTTCTGCCGGTTAAGTTGTCGAGGGCTGATTTCTTTTCCAGTGATAAAAAGCCTTCTGTTTCGACCACCAACCCTTTCAGGGGAGCATTTGAAACCTTTTGGCACCATTTTTGAGTGAATTGCCGAAAGTCAGATTTTTGCTGAAATTGTGACCCCGGGGTTAGGGATTTTTTCAAAAAATCTTTTTCTGCCTGTTAAGTTGTCGAGGGCTGATTTCTTTTCCTGTGATAAAAAGCCTTCTGTTTCGACCACCAAACCTTTCAGGGGAGGAGTTGCAACCGTTTGGCAGCATTTTTGAGTCAATTGGAGAACTTCAGATTTTTGATGAAATTGTGACCCCGGGGCTTAGGGATTTTTTCAAAAAATCTTTTTCTGCCGGTTAAGTTGTCGAGGGCTGATTTCTTTTCCAGTGATAAAAAGCCTTCTGTTTCGACCACCACACCTTTCAGGGGAGCATTCGAAACCTTTTGGCACCATTTTTGAGTGAATTGCCGAAAGTCAGATTTTTGCTGAAATTGTGACCCCGGGGCTTAGGGATTTTTTCAAAAAATCTTTTTCTGCCGGTTAAGTTGTCGAGGGCTGATTTCTTTTCCTGTGATAAAAAGCCTTCTGTTTCGACCGCCAAACCTTTCAGGGGAGCATTTGAAACATTTTGGCACCATTTTTGAGTGAATTGCCGAAAGTCAGATTTTTGCTGAAATTGTGACCCCGGGGCTTAGGGATTTTTTCAAAAAATCTTTTTCTGCCGGTTAAGTTGTCGAGGGCTGATTTTTTTTTCCTGTGATAAAAAGCCTTCTGTTTCGACCACCAAACCTTTCAGGGGAGCATTTGAAACCTTTTGCCACCATTTTTGAATGAATTGCCGAAAGTCAGATTTTTGCTGAAATTGTGACCCCGGGGCTTAGGGATTTTTTCAAAAAATCTTTTTCTGCCGGTTAAGTTGTCGAGGGCTGATTTTTTTCCTGTGATAAAAAGCCTTCTGTTTCGACCACCAAACCTTTCAGGGGAGCAGTTGCAACCGTTTGGCAGCATTTTTGAGTGAATTGCCGAAAGTCAGTTTTTTGCTGAAATTGTGACCCCGGGGCTTAGGGATTTTTTCAAAAAATCTTTTTCTGCCGGTTACGTTGTCGAGGGCTGATTTCTTTTCCAGTGATAAAAAGCCTTCTGTTTCGACCGCCAAACCTTTCAGGGGAGCATTTGAAACGTTTTGGCACCATTTTTGAATGAATTGCCGAAAGTAAGATTTTTGCTGAAATTGTGACCCCGGGGCTTAGGGATTTTTTCAAAAAATCTTTTTCTGCCGGTTAAGTTGTCGAGGGCTGATTTCTATTCCGGTGATAAAAAGCCTTCTGTTTTGACCACCAAACCCTTCAGGGGAGCAGTTGCAACCGTTTGGCAGCATTTTTGAGTGAATTGGAGAACTTCACATTTTTTATGAAATTGTGACCCCGGGGCTTAGGGATTTTTTCAAAAAATCTTTTTCTGCCGGTTAAGTTGTCGAGGGCTGATTTCTTTTCCTGTGATAAAAAGCCTTCTGTTTCGACCGCCAAACCTTTCAGGGGAGCATTTGAAACCTTTTGGCACTATTTTTGAGTGAATTGCCGAAAGTCAGATTTTTGCTGAAATTGTGACCCCGGGGCTTAGGGATTTTTTCAAAAAATCTTTTTCTGCCGGTAAAGTTGTCGAGGGCTGATTTTTTTCCTGTGATAAAAAGCCTTCTGTTTCGACCACCAAACCTTTCAGGGGAGCATTTGAAACCTTTTGCCACCATTTTTGAATGAATTGCCGAAAGTCAGATTTTTGCTGAAATTGTGACCCCGGGGCTTAGGGATTTTTTCAAAAAATCTTTTTCTGCCGGTTAAGTTGTCGAGGGCTGATTTTTTTCCTGTGATAAAAAGCCTTCTGTTTCGACCACCAAACCTTTCAGGGGAGCAGTTGCAACCGTTTGGCAGCATTTTTGAGTGAATTGCCGAAAGTCAGTTTTTTGCTGAAATTGTGACCCCGGGGCTTAGGGATTTTTTCAAAAAATCTTTTTCTGCCGGTTACGTTGTCGAGGGCTGATTTCTTTTCCAGTGATAAAAAGCCTTCTGTTTCGACCGCCAAACCTTTCAGGGGAGCATTTGAAACGTTTTGGCACCATTTTTGAATGAATTGCCGAAAGTAAGATTTTTGCTGAAATTGTGACCCCGGGGTTAGGGATTTTTTCAAAAAATCTTTTTCTGCCGGTTAAGTTGTCGAGGGCTGATTTCTATTCCGGTGATAAAAAGCCTTCTGTTTTGACCACCAAACCCTTCAGGGGAGCAGTTGCAACCGTTTGGCAGCATTTTTGAGTGAATTGGAGAACTTCACATTTTTTATGAAATTGTGACCCCGGGGCTTAGGGATTTTTTCAAAAAATCTTTTTCTGCCGGTTAATTTGTCGAGGGCTGATTTCTTTTCCTGTGATAAAAAGCCTTCTGTTTCGACCGCCAAACCTTTCAGGGGAGCATTTGAAACCTTTTGGCACTATTTTTGAGTGAATTGCCGAAAGTCAGATTTTTGCTGAAATTGTGACCCCGGGGCTTAGGGATTTTTTCAAAAAATCTTTTTCTGCCGGTAAAGTTGTCGAGGGCTGATTTTTTTCCTGTGATAAAAAGCCTTCTGTTTCGACCACCAAACCTTTCAGGGGAGCAGTTGCAACCGTTTGGCAGCATTTTTGAGTCAATTGGAGAACTTCAGATTTTTGATGAAATTGTGACCCCGGGGCTGAGGGATTTTTTCAAAAAATCTTTTTCTGCCGGTTAAGTTGTCGGGGGCTGATTTCTTTTCCAGTGATAAAAAGCCTTCTGTTTCGACCACCAAACCTTTCAGGGGAGCATTTGAAACCTTTTGGCACCATTTTTGAGTGAATTGCCGAAAGTCAGATTTTTGCTGAAATTGTGACCCCGGGGCTTAGGGATTTTTTCAAAAAATCTTTTTCTGCCGGTTAAGTTGTCGAGGGCTGATTTCTTTTCCTGTGATAAAAAGCCTTCTGTTTCGACCACCAAACCTTTCAGGGGAGGAGTTGCAACCGTTTGGCAGCATTTTTGAGTCAATTGGAGAACTTCAGATTTTTGATGAAATTGTGACCCCGGGGCTTAGGGATTTTTTCAAAAAATCTTTTTCTGCCGGTTAAGTTGTCGAGGGCTGATTTCTTTTCCTGTGATAAAAAGCCTTCTGTTTCGACCACCAAACCTTTCAGGGGAGCAGTTGCAACCGTTTGGCAGCATTTTTGAGTCAATTGGAGAACTTCACATTTTTTATGAAATTGTGACCCCGGGGCTTAGGGATTTTTTCAAAAAATCTTTTTCTGCCGGTTAAGTTGTCGAGGGCTGATTTTTTTTCCTGTGATAAAAAGCCTTCTGTTTCGACCACCAAACCTTTCAGGGGAGCAGTTGCAACCGTTTCTGCCGGTTAAGTTGTCGAGGGCTGATTTCTTTTCCTGTGATAAAAAGCCTTCTGTTTCGACCACCAAACCTTTCAGGAGAGATTTTGAAACCTTTTGGCACCATTTTTGAGTGAATTGCCGAAAGTCAGATTTTTGCTGAAATTGTGACCCCGGGGTTAGGGATTTTTTCAAAAAATCTTTTTCTGCCTGTTAAGTTGTCGAGGGCTGATTTCTTTTCCTGTGATAAAAAGCCTTCTGTTTCGACCACCAAACCTTTCAGGGGAGCAGTTGCAACCGTTTGGCAGCATTTTTGAGTCAATTGGAGAACTTCACATTTTTGATGAAATTGTGACCCCGGGGCTTAGGGATTTTTTCAAAAAATCTTTTTCTGCCGGTTAAGTTGTCGAGAGCTGATTTCTTTTCCTGTGATAAAAAGCCTTCTGTTTCGACCACCAAACCTTTCAGGGGAGGAGTTGCAACCGTTTGGCAGCATTTTTGAGTCAATTGGAGAACTTCAGATTTTTGATGAAATTGTGACCCCGGGGCTTAGGGATTTTTTCAAAAAATCTTTTTCTGCCGGTTAAGTTGTCGAGGGCTGATTTCTTTTCCTGTGATAAAAAGCCTTCTGTTTCGACCACCACACCTTTCAGGGGAGCATTCGAAACCTTTTGGGACCATATTTGAGTGAATTGCCGAAAGTCAGATTTTTGCTGAAATTGTGACCCCGGGGCTTAGGGATTTTTTCAAAAAATCTTTTTCTGCCGGTTAAGTTGTCGAGGGCTGATTTCTTTTCCTGTGATAAAAAGCCTTCTGTTTCGACCGCCAAACCTTTCAGGGGAGCATTTGAAACATTTTGGCACCATTTTTGAGTGAATTGCCGAAAGTCAGATTTTTGCTGAAATTGTGACCCCGGGGCTTAGGGATTTTTTCAAAAAATCTTTTTCTGCCGGTTAAGTTGTCGAGGGCTGATTTTTTTCCCCTGTGATAAAAAGCCTTCTGTTTCGACCACCAAACCTTTCAGGGGAGCATTTGAAACCTTTTGGCACCATTTTTGAATGAATTGCCGAAAGTCAGATTTTTGCTGAAATTGTGACCCCGGGGCTTAGGGATTTTTTCAAAAAATCTTTTTCTGCCGGTTAAGTTGTCGAGGGCTGATTTTTTCCTGTGATAAAAAGCCTTCTGTTTCGACCACCAAACCTTTCAGGGGAGCAGTTGCAACCGTTTGGCAGCATTTTTGAGTCAATTGGAGAACTTCAGATTTTTGATGAAATTGTGACCCCGGGGCTGAGGGATTTTTTCAAAAAATCTTTTTCTGCCGGTTAAGTTGTCGGGGGCTGATTTCTTTTCCAGTGATAAAAAGCCTTCTGTTTCGACCACCAAACCTTTCAGGGGAGCATTTGAAACCTTTTGGCACCATTTTTGAGTGAATTGCCGAAAGTCAGATTTTTGCTGAAATTGTGACCCCGGGGTTAGGGATTTTTTCAAAAAATCTTTTTCTGCCGGTTAAGTTGTCGAGGGCTGATTTCTTTTCCTGTGATAAAAAGCCTTCTGTTTCGACCACCAAACCTTTCAGGGGAGCAGTTGCAACCGTTTGGCAGCATTTTTGAGTCAATTGGAGAACTTCACATTTTTTATGAAATTGTGACCCCGGGGCTTAGGGATTTTTTCAAAAAATCTTTTTCTGCCGGTTGAGTTGTCGAGGGCTGATTTTTTTTCCTGTGATAAAAAGCCTTCTGTTTCGACCACCAAACCTTTCAGGGGAGCAGTTGCAACCGTTTCTGCCGGTTAAGTTGTCGAGGGCTGATTTCTTTTCCAGTGATAAAAAGCCTTCTGTTTCGACCACCAAACCTTTCAGGGGAGCATTTGAAACCTTTTGGCACCATTTTTGAGTGAATTGCCGAAAGTCAGATTTTTGCTGAAATTGTGACCCCGGGGTTAGGGATTTTTTCAAAAAATCTTTTTCTGCCTGTTAAGTTGTCGAGGGCTGATTTCTTTTCCTGTGATAAAAAGCCTTCTGTTTCGACCACCAAACCTTTCAGGGGAGGAGTTGCAACCGTTTGGCAGCATTTTTGAGTCAATTGGAGAACTTCAGATTTTTGATGAAATTGTGACCCCGGGGCTTAGGGATTTTTTCAAAAAATCTTTTTCTGCCGGTTAAGTTGTCGAGAGCTGATTTCTTTTCCTGTGATAAAAAGCCTTCTGTTTCGACCACCAAACCTTTCAGGGGAGCAGTTGTAACCGTTTGGCATCATTTTTGAGTCAATTGGAGAACTTCAGATTTTTGAAGAAATTGTGACCCCGGGGCTTAGGGATTTTTTCAAAAAATCTTTTTCTGCCGGTTAAGTTGTCGAGGGCTGGTTTCTTTTCCTGTGATAAAAAGCCTTCTGTTTCGACCACCAAACCTTTCAGGGGAGGAGTTGCAACCGTTTGGCAGCATTTTTGAGTCAATTGGAGAACTTCAGATTTTTGATGAAATTGTGACCCCGGGGCTTAGGGATTTTTTCAAAAAATCTTTTTCTGCCGGTTAAGTTGTCGAGGGCTGATTTCTTTTCCTGTGATAAAAAGCCTTCTGTTTCGACCACCACACCTTTCAGGGGAGCATTCGAAACCTTTTGGCACCATTTTTGAGTGAATTGCCGAAAGTCAGATTTTTGCTGAAATTGTGACCCCGGGGCTTAGGGATTTTTTCAAAAAATCTTTTTCTGCCGGTTAAGTTGTCGAGGGCTGATTTCTTTTCCTGTGATAAAAAGCCTTCTGTTTCGACCGCCAAACCTTTCAGGGGAGCATTTGAAACATTTTGGCACCATTTTTGAGTGAATTGCCGAAAGTCAGATTTTTGCTGAAATTGTGACCCCGGGGCTTAGGGATTTTTTCAAAAAATCTTTTTCTGCCGGTTAAGTTGTCGAGGGCTGATTTTTTTCCCCTGTGATAAAAAGCCTTCTGTTTCGACCACCAAACCTTTCAGGGGAGCATTTGAAACCTTTTGCCACCATTTTTGAATGAATTGCCGAAAGTCAGATTCTTGCTGAAATTGTGACCCCGGGGCTTAGGGATTTTTTCAAAAAATCTTTTTCTGCCGGTTAAGTTGTCGAGGGCTGATTTTTTTCCTGTGATAAAAAGCCTTCTGTTTCGACCACCAAACCTTTCAGGGGAGCAGTTGCAACCGTTTGGCAGCATTTTTGAGTCAATTGGAGAACTTCAGATTTTTGATGAAATTGTGACCCCGGGGCTGAGGGATTTTTTCAAAAAATCTTTTTCTGCCGGTTAAGTTGTCGGGGGCTGATTTCTTTTCCAGTGATAAAAAGCCTTCTGTTTCGACCACCAAACCTTTCAGGGGAGCATTTGAAACCTTTTGGCACCATTTTTGAGTGAATTGCCGAAAGTCAGATTTTTGCTGAAATTGTGACCCCGGGGTTAGGGATTTTTTCAAAAAATCTTTTTCTGCCGGTTAAGTTGTCGAGGGCTGATTTCTTTTCCTGTGATAAAAAGCCTTCTGTTTCGACCACCAAACCTTTCAGGGGAGCAGTTGCAACCGTTTGGCAGCATTTTTGAGTCAATTGGAGAACTTCACATTTTTTATGAAATTGTGACCCCGGGGCTTAGGGATTTTTTCAAAAAATCTTTTTCTGCCGGTTAAGTTGTCGAGGGCTGATTTTTTTTCCTGTGATAAAAAGCCTTCTGTTTCGACCACCAAACCTTTCAGGGGAGCAGTTGCAACCGTTTCTGCCGGTTAAGTTGTCGAGGGCTGATTTCTTTTCCAGTGATAAAAAGCCTTCTGTTTCGACCACCAAACCTTTCAGGGGAGCATTTGAAACCTTTTGGCACCATTTTTGAGTGAATTGCCGAAAGTCAGATTTTTGCTGAAATTGTGACCCCGGGGTTAGGGATTTTTTCAAAAAATCTTTTTCTGCCTGTTAAGTTGTCGAGGGCTGATTTCTTTTCCTGTGATAAAAAGCGTTCTGTTTCGACCACCAAACCTTTCAGGGGAGGAGTTGCAACCGTTTGGCAGCATTTTTGAGTCAATTGGAGAACTTCAGATTTTTGATGAAATTGTGACCCCGGGGCTTAGGGATTTTTTCAAAAAATCTTTTTCTGCCGGTTAAGTTGTCGAGAGCTGATTTCTTTTCCTGTGATAAAAAGCCTTCTGTTTCGACCACCAAACCTTTCAGGGGAGGAGTTGCAACCGTTTGGCAGCATTTTTGAGTCAATTGGAGAACTTCAGATTTTTGATGAAATTGTGACCCCGGGGCTTAGGGATTTTTTCAAAAAATCTTTTTCTGCCGGTTAAGTTGTCGAGGGCTGATTTCTTTTCCTGTGATAAAAAGCCTTCTGTTTCGACCACCACACCTTTCAGGGGAGCATTCGAAACCTTTTGGCACCATTTTTGAGTGAATTGCCGAAAGTCAGATTTTTGCTTAAATTGTGACCCCGGGGCTTAGGGATTTTTTCAAAAAATCTTTTTCTGCCGGTTAAGTTGTCGAGGGCTGATTTCTTTTCCTGTGATAAAAAGCCTTCTGTTTCGACCGCCAAACCTTTCAGGGGAGCATTTGAAACATTTTGGCACCATTTTTGAGTGAATTGCCGAAAGTCAGATTTTTGCTGAAATTGTGACCCCGGGGCTTAGGGATTTTTTCAAAAAATCTTTTTCTGCCGGTTAAGTTGTCGAGGGCTGATTTTTTTCCCCTGTGATAAAAAGCCTTCTGTTTCGACCACCAAACCTTTCAGGGGAGCATTTGAAACCTTTTGCCACCATTTTTGAATGAATTGCCGAAAGTCAGATTTTTGCTGAAATTGTGACCCCGGGGCTTAGGGATTTTTTCAAAAAATCTTTTTCTGCCGGTTAAGTTGTCGAGGGCTGATTTTTTTCCTGTGATAAAAAGCCTTCTGTTTCGACCACCAAACCTTTCAGGGGAGCAGTTGCAACCGTTTGGCAGCATTTTTGAGTCAATTGGAGAACTTCAGATTTTTGATGAAATTGTGACCCCGGGGCTGAGGGATTTTTTCAAAAAATCTTTTTCTGCCGGTTAAGTTGTCGGGGGCTGATTTCTTTTCCAGTGATAAAAAGCCTTCTGTTTCGACCACCAAACCTTTCAGGGGAGCATTTGAAACCTTTTGGCACCATTTTTGAGTGAATTGCCGAAAGTCAGATTTTTGCTGAAATTGTGACCCCGGGGTTAGGGATTTTTTCAAAAAATCTTTTTCTGCCGGTTAAGTTGTCGAGGGCTGATTTCTTTTCCTGTGATAAAAAGCCTTCTGTTTCGACCACCAAACCTTTCAGGGGAGGAGTTGCAACCGTTTGGCAGCATTTTTGAGTCAATTGGAGAACTTCAGATTTTTGATGAAATTGTGACCCCGGGGCTTAGGGATTTTTTCAAAAAATCTTTTTCTGCCGGTTAAGTTGTCGAGGGCTGATTTCTTTTCCTGTGATAAAAAGCCTTCTGTTTCGACCACCAAACCTTTCAGGGGAGCAGTTGCAACCGTTTGGCAGCATTTTTGAGTCAATTGGAGAACTTCACATTTTTTATGAAATTGTGACCCCGGGGCTTAGGGATTTTTTCAAAAAATCTTTTTCTGCCGGTTAAGTTGTCGAGGGCTGATTTCTTTTCCAGTGATAAAAAGCCTTCTGTTTCGACCACCAAACCTTTCAGGGGAGGAGTTGCAACCGTTTGGCAGCATTTTTGAGTCAATTGGAGAACTTCAGATTTTTGATGAAATTGTGACCCCGGGGCTTAGGGATTTTTTTAAAAAATCTTTTTTTGCCGGTTAAGTTGTCGAAGGCTGATTTCTTTTCCTGTGATAAAAAGCCTTCTGTTTCGACCACCAAACCTTTCAGGGGAGCATTTGAAACCTTTTGGCACCATTTTTGAATGAATTGCCGAAAGTCAGATTTTTGCTGAAATTGTGACCCCGGGGCTTAGGGATTTTTTCAAAAAATCTTTTTCTGCCGGTTAAGTTGTCGAGGGCTGATTTCTTTTCCTGTGATAAAAAGCCTTCTGTTTCGACCGCCAAACCTTTCAGGGGAGCATTTGAAACCTTTTGGCACCATTTTTGAGTGAATTGCCGAAAGTCAGATTTTTGCTGAAATTGTGACCCCGGGGCTTAGGGATTTTTTCAAAAAATCTTTTTCTGCCGGTTAAGTTGTCGAGGGCTGATTTTTTTCCTGTGATAAAAAGCCTTCTGTTTCGACCACCAAACCTTTCAGGGGAGCAGTTGCAACCGTTTGGCAGCATTTTTGAGTCAATTGGAGAACTTCAGATTTTTGATGATATTGTGACCCCGGGGCTGAGGGATTTTTTCAAAAAATCTTTTTCTGCCGGTTAAGTTGTCGGGGGCTGATTTCTTTTCCAGTGATAAAAAGCCTTCTGTTTCGACCACCAAACCTTTCAGGGGAGCATTTGAAACCTTTTGGCACCATTTTTGAGTGAATTGCCGAAAGTCAGATTTTTGCTGAAATTGTGACCCCGGGGTTAGGGATTTTTTCAAAAAATCTTTTTCTGCCTGTTAAGTTGTCGAGGGCTGATTTCTTTTCCTGTGATAAAAAGCGTTCTGTTTCGACCACCAAACCTTTCAGGGGAGGAGTTGCAACCGTTTGGCAGCATTTTTGAGTCAATTGGAGAACTTCAGATTTTTGATGAAATTGTGACCCCGGGGCTTAGGGATTTTTTCAAAAAATCTTTTTCTGCCGGTTAAGTTGTCGAGAGCTGATTTCTTTTCCTGTGATAAAAAGCCTTCTGTTTCGACCACCAAACCTTTCAGGGGAGGAGTTGCAACCGTTTGGCAGCATTTTTGAGTCAATTGGAGAACTTCAGATTTTTGATGAAATTGTGACCCCGGGGCTTAGGGATTTTTTCAAAAAATCTTTTTCTGCCGGTTAAGTTGTCGAGGGCTGATTTCTTTTCCTGTGATAAAAAGCCTTCTGTTTCGACCACCACACCTTTCAGGGGAGCATTCGAAACCTTTTGGCACCATTTTTGAGTGAATTGCCGAAAGTCAGATTTTTGCTTAAATTGTGACCCCGGGGCTTAGGGATTTTTTCAAAAAATCTTTTTCTGCCGGTTAAGTTGTCGAGGGCTGATTTCTTTTCCTGTGATAAAAAGCCTTCTGTTTCGACCGCCAAACCTTTCAGGGGAGCATTTGAAACATTTTGGCACCATTTTTGAGTGAATTGCCGAAAGTCAGATTTTTGCTGAAATTGTGACCCCGGGGCTTAGGGATTTTTTCAAAAAATCTTTTTCTGCCGGTTAAGTTGTCGAGGGCTGATTTTTTTCCCCTGTGATAAAAAGCCTTCTGTTTCGACCACCAAACCTTTCAGGGGAGCATTTGAAACCTTTTGCCACCATTTTTGAATGAATTGCCGAAAGTCAGATTTTTGCTGAAATTGTGACCCCGGGGCTTAGGGATTTTTTCAAAAAATCTTTTTCTGCCGGTTAAGTTGTCGAGGGCTGATTTTTTTCCTGTGATAAAAAGCCTTCTGTTTCGACCACCAAACCTTTCAGGGGAGCAGTTGCAACCGTTTGGCAGCATTTTTGAGTCAATTGGAGAACTTCAGATTTTTGATGAAATTGTGACCCCGGGGCTGAGGGATTTTTTCAAAAAATCTTTTTCTGCCGGTTAAGTTGTCGGGGGCTGATTTCTTTTCCAGTGATAAAAAGCCTTCTGTTTCGACCACCAAACCTTTCAGGGGAGCATTTGAAACCTTTTGGCACCATTTTTGAGTGAATTGCCGAAAGTCAGATTTTTGCTGAAATTGTGACCCCGGGGTTAGGGATTTTTTCAAAAAATCTTTTTCTGCCGGTTAAGTTGTCGAGGGCTGATTTCTTTTCCTGTGATAAAAAGCCTTCTGTTTCGACCACCAAACCTTTCAGGGGAGGAGTTGCAACCGTTTGGCAGCATTTTTGAGTCAATTGGAGAACTTCAGATTTTTGATGAAATTGTGACCCCGGGGCTTAGGGATTTTTTCAAAAAATCTTTTTCTGCCGGTTAAGTTGTCGAGGGCTGATTTCTTTTCCTGTGATAAAAAGCCTTCTGTTTCGACCACCAAACCTTTCAGGGGAGCAGTTGCAACCGTTTGGCAGCATTTTTGAGTCAATTGGAGAACTTCACATTTTTTATGAAATTGTGACCCCGGGGCTTAGGGATTTTTTCAAAAAATCTTTTTCTGCCGGTTAAGTTGTCGAGGGCTGATTTCTTTTCCAGTGATAAAAAGCCTTCTGTTTCGACCACCAAACCTTTCAGGGGAGGAGTTGCAACCGTTTGGCAGCATTTTTCAGTCAATTGGAGAACTTCAGATTTTTGATGAAATTGTGACCCCGGGGCTTAGGGATTTTTTAAAAAAATCTTTTTTTGCCGGTTAAGTTGTCGAAGGCTGATTTCTTTTCCTGTGATAAAAAGCCTTCTGTTTCGACCACCAAACCTTTCAGGGGAGCATTTGAAACCTTTTGGCACCATTTTTGAATGAATTGCCGAAAGTCAGATTTTTGCTGAAATTGTGACCCCGGGGCTTAGGGATTTTTTCAAAAAATCTTTTTCTGCCGGTTAAGTTGTAGAGGGCTGATTTCTTTTCCTGTGATAAAAAGCCTTCTGTTTCGACCACCAAACCTTTCAGGGGAGCATTTGAAACCTTTTGGCACCATTTTTGAGTGAATTGCCGAAAGTCAGATTTTTGCTGAAATTGTGACCCCGGGGCTTAGGGATTTTTTCAAAAAATCTTTTTCTGCCGGTTAAGTTGTCGAGGGCTGATTTCTTTTCCTGTGATAAAAAGCCTTCTGTTTCGACCACCAAACCTTTCAGGGGAGCAATTGAAACCTTTTGGCACCATTTTTGAATGAATTGCCGAAAGTCAGATTTTTGCTGAAATTGTGACCCCGGGGCTTAGGGATTTTTTCAAAAAATCTTTTTCTGCCGGTTAAGTTGTCGAGGGCTGATTTCTTTTCCTGTGATAAAAAGCCTTCTGTTTCGACCACCAAACCTTTCAGGGGAGCATTCGAAACCTTTTGGCACCATTTTTGAGTGAATTGCCGAAAGTCAGATTTTTGCTGAAATTGTGACCCCGAGGCTTAGGGATTTTTTCAAAAAATCTTTTTCTGCCGGTTAAGTTGTCGAGGGCTGATTTCTTTTCCTGTGATAAAAAGCCTTCTGTTTCGACCACCAAACCTTTCAGGGGAGGAGTTGCAACCGTTTGGCAGCATTTTTGAGTCAATTGGAGAACTTCAGATTTCTGATGAAATTGTGACCCCGGGGCTTAGGGATTTTTTCAAAAAATCTTTTTCTGCCGGTTAAGTTGTCGAGGGCTGATTTCTTTTCCTGTGATAAAAAGCCTTCTGTTTCGACCACCAAACCTTTCAGGGGAGCAGTTGCAACCGTTTGGCAGCATTTTTGCGTCAATTGGAGAACTTTACATTTTTGATGAAATTGTGACCCCGGGGCTTAGGGATTTTTTCAAAAAATCTTTTTCTGCCGGTTAAGTTGTCGAGGGCTGATTTCTTTTCCAGTGATAAAAAGCCTTCTGTTTCGACCACCAAACCTTTCAGGGGAGGAGTTGCAACCGTTTGGCAGCATTTTTGAGTCAATTGGAGAACTTCAGATTTTTGATGAAATTGTCACCCCGGGGCTTAGGGATTTTTTAAAAAAATCTTTTTTTGCCGGTTAGGTTGTCGAAGGCTGATTTCTTTTCCTGTGATAAAAAGCCTTCTGTTTCGACCACCAAACCTTTCAGGGGAGCATTTGAAACCTTTTGGCACCATTTTTGAATGAATTGCCGAAAGTCAGATTTTTGCTGAAATTGTGACCCCGGGGCTTAGGGATTTTTTCAAAAAATCTTTTTCTGCCGGTTAAGTTGTCGAGGGCTGATTTCTTTTCCTGTGATAAAAAGCCTTCTGTTTCGACCACCAAACCTTTCAGGGGAGCAGTTGCAACCGTTTCTGCCGGTTAAGTTGTCGAGGGCTGATTTCTTTTCCAGTGATAAAAAGCCTTCTGTTTCGACCACCAAACTTTTCAGGGGAGCATTTGAAACCTTTTGGCACCATTTTTGAGTGAATTGCCGAAAGTCAGATTTTTGCTGAAATTGTGACCCCGGGGTTAGGGATTTTTTCAAAAAATCTTTTTCTGCCGGTTAAGTTGTCGAGGGCTGATTTCTATTCCGGTGATAAAAAGCCTTCTGTTTTGACCACCAAACCTTTCAGGGGAGCATTTGCAACCGTTTGGCAGCATTTTTGAGTCAATTGGAGAACTTCAGATTTTTGATGAAATTGTGACCCCGGGGCTTAGGGATTTTTTCAAAAAATCTTTTTCTGCCGGTTAAGTTGTCGAAGGCTGATTTCTTTTCCTGTGATAAAAAGCCTTTTGTTTCGACCGCCAAACCTTTCAGGGGAGCATTTGAAACCTTTTGGCACCATTTTTGAGTGAATTGCCGAAAGTCAGATTTTTGCTGAAATTGTGACCCCGGGGCTTAGGGATTTTTTCAAAAAATCTTTTTCTGCCGGTTAAGTTGTCGAGGGCTGATTTCTTTTCCAGTGATAAAAAGCCTTCTGTTTTGACCACCAAACCTTTCAGGGGAGGACTTGCAACCGTTTGGCAGCATTTTTGAGTCAATTGGAGAACTTCAGATTTTTGATGAAATTGTGACCCCGGGGCTTAGGGATTTTTTAAAAAAATCTTTTTTTGCCGGTTAAGTTGTCGAAGGCTGATTTCTTTTCCTGTGATAAAAAGCCTTCTGTTTCGACCACCAAACCTTTCAGGGGAGGAGTTGCAACCGTTTGGCA
Organism: Podarcis tiliguerta; assembly: GCF_965153285.1. Classification (NCBI taxonomy): domain Eukaryota; kingdom Metazoa; phylum Chordata; class Lepidosauria; order Squamata; family Lacertidae; genus Podarcis; species Podarcis tiliguerta. Next base: position 1,195 of record NW_028148673.1, on the reverse strand, counting down.
GCATTTTTGAGTCAATTGGAGAACTTCAGATTTTTGATGAAATTGTGACCCCGGGGCTTAGGGATTTTTTCAAAAAATCTTTTTCTGCCGGTTAAGTTGTCGAGGGCTGATTTCTTTTCCTGTGATAAAAAGCCTTCTGTTTCAACCACCAAACCTTTCAGGGGAGCATTTGAAACCTTTTGGCACCATTTTTGAGTGAATTGCCGAAAGTCAGATTTTTGCTGAAATTGTGACCCCGGGGCTTAGGGATTTTTTCAAAAAATCTTTTTCTGCCGGTTAAGTTGTCGAGGGCTGATTTCTTTTCCTGTGATAAAAAGCCTTCTGTTTCGACCACCAAACCTTTCAGGGGAGCATTTGAAACCTTTTGGCACCATTTTTGAATGAATTGCCGAAAGTCAGATTTTTGCTGAAATTGTGACCCCGGGGCCTAGGGATTTTTTCAAAAAATCTTTTTCTGCCGGTTAAGTTGTCGAGGGCTGATTTCTTTTCCTGTGATAAAAAGCCTTCTGTTTCGACCACCAAACCTTTCAGGGGAGCATTTGAAACCTTTTGGCACCATTTTTGAGTGAATTGCCGAAAGTCAGATTTTTGCTGAAATTGTGACCCCGGGGCTTAGGGATTTTTTCAAAAAATCTTTTTCTGCCGGTTAAGTTGTCAAGGGCTGATTTCTTTTCCTGTGATAAAAAGCCTTCTGTTTCGACCGCCAAACCTTTCAGGGGAGCATTTGAAACCTTTTGGCACCATTTTTGAGTGAATTGCCGAAAGTCAGATTTTTGCTGAAATTGTGACCCCGGGGCTTAGGGATTTTTTCAAAAAATCTTTTTCTGCCGGTTAAGTTGTCGAAGGCTGATTTTTTTTCCTGTGATAAAAAGCCTTCTGTTTCGACCACCAAACCTTTCAGGGGAGCAGTTGCAACCGTTTCTGCCGGTTAAGTTGTCGAGGGCTGATTTCTTTTCCAGTGATAAAAAGCCTTCTGTTTCGACCACCAAACCTTTCAGGGGAGCATTTGAAACCTTTTGGCACCATTTTTGAGTGAATTGCCGAAAGTCAGATTTTTGCTGAAATTGTGACCCCGGGGTTAGGGATTTTTTCAAAAAATCTTTTTCTGCCTGTTAAGTTGTCGAGGGCTGATTTCTTTTCCTGTGATAAAAAGCCTTCTGTTTCGACCACCAAACCTTTCAGGGGAGGAGTTGCA